>NW_027593971.1:0-24051 GCF_964213995.1 Mustelus asterias | reverse complement strand
CACAATCCAGGGATCATGACAAAAATAAACTGAATTAATGTTAATTCCACAAGCCCGAAATGTGCTAATTAACTGCAGTGAGGAGATGCTGTGCTTACGGCAGTTGGTGGTGTCTCTCTCTCTCTCTCTCTTTCTCTGTCTCTTGAGCTGAATTATTCTGGCTGTATCCACGCTGAAAATATTTATTACTATCCAGTTCTTTTTCCCTTGGTGGTTAACTTTGTCTCGGCCATTATTTTCATATTTCTGTTAATCATTTCAAGTAAAGTTTATTTATTAGTCACAAGTAAGGCTTACATTAACACTGCAACAAACTTACTGTGAAATTCCCCTCGTCGCCACACTCCGGCGTCTCTTTGGGTAAATGTACCTAACCAGCACAGTCCCTTCAGACTGTGGGAGGAAACCAGATCACCCGGAGGAAACCCACGCAGACACGGGGAGAACGTGCAAACTCCACACAGACAGTGACCCGAGGCTGGAATTGAACCCGTGTCCCTGGAACACTGTAAGGCAGCAGCGCTAACCACCGCGCCACCGGTCATTTACTCTCTAACTCCATTTCTTATCCAGGATATCTCCTTATTTCCCCCTCGCCCTTCGCTCTCACTCTGTGACCAGCTGTGATTTCCTCCCCTGCTTTGTTCTTCACCCATTCCTTGTACTAACCCTTCAATCTCACTGCAATGTCAAGCTGCAAGTCTCAGGGACATTGCTGCAAACTTTGAGCTCTTTTCCTCCCTCATTTCCTGTACCCGCTTGATCTTTTTGGCTGTGTTTCTCTCTGGGAGACCAGAACAGGAGGAGGCCATTCATAAGAACATAAGAAATAGGAGCAGGAGTAGGCCATCTAGCCCCTCGAGCCTGCCCCGCCATTCAATAAGATCATGGCTGATCTGAAGTGAATCAGTTCCACTTACCCGCCTGCTCCCCATAACCCTTAATTCCCTTACCGATCAGAAATCCATCTATCTGTGACTTAAACATATTCAACGAGGTAGCCTCCATCACTTCAGCGGGCAGAGAATTCCAGAGATTCACCACCCTCTGAGAGAAGAAGTTCCTCCTCAACTCTGTCCTAAACTGACCCCCCTTTATTTTGAGGCTGTGCCCTCTAGTTCTGGTTTCCTTTCTAAGTGGAAAGAATCTCTCCACTTCTACCCTATCCAGCCCCTTCATTATCTTATCTGTCTCTATAAGATCCCCCCTCAGCCTTCTAAACTCCAACGAGTACAAACCTAATCTGCTCAATCTCTCCTCATAAATTCAGCCGTTCAAGCCTGTTCCACCACTCAGTTAGACAATGGCTGGTTTGTATATTACCTCCATCTACCTGTTTTAGTTCCATTGGCCTTCGTACCCTTTGCCTAACACAAAATCTTTCAATTTAAGTTTGGAAGTGGCATCTTAGAAATCCTTTTCTGGGGCGGCACGGTGGCACAGTGGTTAGCACTGCTGCCTCACAGCGCCAGGGACCTGGGTTCAATTCCAGCCTCGGGTCACTGCCTGTGTGGAGTTTGCACATTCTCTCCATGTCTGCGCGGATTTCCTCCAGGTGCTCCGGTTTCCTCCCACACTCCAGTGATGTGCAGGTTAGGTTGATTGGCCATGATAAATTTACACTAGTGTCAGGGAATTAGCAGGGTAAATACGTGGGGTTACGGGGATAGGGCCTGGGTGGGATTGTGGTCGGTGCAGACTCGATGGGTCGAATGGCCTCCTCCTGCACTGTAGGGATTCTGTGATTCTAAATAAATTCCTGGGTGGCCATTGTGCAATTCTTGAAGTATTGGTCATGGTCTGGATGTGGGACAATCACCTGTGCTCCCCATTAGATGATGCCATCTTCTACACTCAACTCCTGATATTTAGAGAGATAAGGTTTCAAATCCTCCATAGGAGGCTCTGCGGTCCATCCTTAGGATAACGTGACGTAGTTTCATCTGTGACGTTAGTGTCCCTTTAAGAAAGGTTTTTTTAAACATGATTACTGCAGCTCTCTCAGTTTCTGTGGCTTCTCAACCAATAGCTTCAGTGATGTCATTGGTGCCGATTTGACTACGATGAGTCCTTTTATTGCTTCTTAAATAGTTTAAATGGGGTTGTTTGTGTTTACTCTGGGATTAGTTTTACCATCCTGCATTGTTTGGAGGAAAGGTCATGTGTTTGGTGGAGTTGTGGATAGTGAAGAGGATTGTCAGAGGATACAGCAAGATATAGACCGGTTGGAGACTTGGACAGAGAAATGGCAGATGGAGTTTAATCCGGACAAGTGTGAGATAATGCATTTTGGAAGGTCCAATGCATGTCGGAATTATACAGTAAATGGTCGAACCCTTAGGAGTGTTGACAGGCAGAGAGATCTGGGTGTACATGTCCATCGATCACTGAAAGTGGCAACGCAGGTGGATAAGGTTGTCAAGAAGGCATACGGCATGCTTGCCTTCATCGGCCGGGGCATTGAGTATAAAAATTGGCAGGTCATGCTGCAGCTGTACAGAACCTTAGTTAGGCTTCATTTAGAATATTGTGTACAATTCTGGTCACCACACTACCAGAAGGATGTGGATGCTTTGGAGAGGGCACAGAAGAGGTTTACCAGGATGTTGCCTGGTCTGGAGGGTATTAGCTATGAGGAGAGGTTGGATAAACTCGGTTTGTTCTCACTGGAACGACGGAGGTTGAAGGTGACCTGATAGAGGTTTACAAGATTATGAGGGGCATGGACAGAGTGGATAGTCAGATGCCCTTTCCTAGGGTAGAAAAGTCAAGTACTCGGGGACATGGGTTTAAGGTGCGTGGGGAAAAGTTTAGAGGAGATGTGCGAGGCAAGTGTTTTACACAGAGGGTGGTGAATGTCTGGAACGCGCTGCCCGGGGAGGTGGTGGGAGCAGGTACGAAAGCGGCATTTAAGGGGCATCGAGACGAATACATGAATAGGATGGGAATGGAAGGATACGGACTCTGTAAGTGCATGCGGTTTTAGTTTAGGCAGGTATCATGATTGGCGCAGGCTTGGAGGGCCGAAGGGCCTGTTTCTGTGCTGTACTGTTCTTCGTTCTGTCTACTTTATTCTAGAAATTACGGATTGTGGGAAACAGCACAGACAGGATGAATCCATTCACTAAAAATAACACACGGGGCGAATACAGAGTTTTCCCCAATAGAGTGGGGCATGAGGCCTACCCTGAAATAATCTTTTATAAATTTTAATTCATTTATGGGATGTGGACGTCGCTGGCTAGGCCAGCATTTATTGCCCATCCCTAATTGCCCTTAAGAAGGTGGTGGTGAGCTGTCTTATTGAACCGCTGCAGTCCTTGTGGTGTAGGTACACCCAAAGTGCTGTTAGGGAGGGAGTTCCGGGATTTTGACCCAGCGACAGTGAAGGAACGGAGATGGTGAGTGACTGGGAGGGGAACCTTCAGATGATGATGTTCCCAGGTATCTGCTTCCCTTGTCCTTTTAGGTGGTCGAGGTTGGGAAGATGTTGTCTAAAGGGCCTTGGTGATCTCTTTTGTGTGATGAGTTCAGCAAGCCCTGTGAGGTTGTACTGTTGGATTATGAGCACCCTGATTGAGGTCATGACAAAATATTGTCACTGATTGAGGTCATAATTGCTTGCCCAATGACAGAGCCTCACCTGTATATAAATATGGGGGTTCAGGTCCACTCACACGCCTGACTCTGATTTTCAAC
Organism: Mustelus asterias; assembly: GCF_964213995.1. NCBI lineage: Eukaryota > Metazoa > Chordata > Chondrichthyes > Carcharhiniformes > Triakidae > Mustelus > Mustelus asterias. The sequence continues at coordinate 20,352 of NW_027593971.1, read as the reverse complement.
CTGAAGCACTCGAGGAGTGGAGTGGAGTGGGAAAATACAGGGAATAGTGAAGGGACACCGGCTGAAGAACGATTGCAGAGGAAAAAGAATGACCCGAAGGAACTTGTTTGCAAGCAGCATTGTGGGTAAGCCATTGTCAGGGATTGTGCCTCTGTTTGGGAAACTGGACTGTTTTAACCCAGCTGTGGGGGGAGGACTGGGCCCAGTATGTCGAATGCATGAGTTACCTTTTTAGGGTGAATGACATTGTGGCAGATGGAAAGCAGCGGGTCGTTCTTCATTTGCAGCTATTTGCAGCTTAACCTTCCCGGAGGCACCAGATACCAAACCCTTCCAGGAATTGGTGGAGCTAGTGAGGGAATACGATAGTCCTAAGCCTCCTCTGATCCAGAGAAGGTAGCGGCTTTACTCAGCACTCTGGGTGACGGGGAGTTTCAGCTTTCATAAGTACAAACAGCACAGATTTGGAGATTTGGAGATTGTGCTACATTGATTGGTGAGACTGGCGCATATTAAAAATGAAAGCTATTTGCAGTTAATTATCGCTTAAAAGTCACAGCCAAAGAGAAACATTTGTTCATTAATGGAAGATGTAGATGAATGTGGCAGATTAGCAATCTCCAGACATTTGTTGCCCTTGAGAAGGTGATGGTGAAGAGTGACTGCCCTGACATTGGGCAGAATCTGACCAATCATAGCTTCAAAGAGCCCTGGAGAAACTGAGGTCAATGGGAATCGGGGAAATCTCTCCGTTGGTTGGAGTCATACCCGGCACAAAGGAAGATGGTTGTGGTGATTGTTAGCCAATCACCTCAGCTCGAGGACATCGCTGCAGGAATTCCTCAGGGTTAGTGCGCTAGGCCCAGCCATCTTCAGCTGCTTCATCAATGGCCTTGCCACAAGGTCAGTGCGGTTTCATTCCGTTAAGGTGGGGCGGTGGGCTGGCGATGGCTGGTTGACCTGAGGTGTAAACAGGTGCTGGCAAGAACAGATGGATGAAGTTGCCAAGTCTCTAAGATAAACCCAGGACAGGCTCTGTAATCAGTGCCTGAAACCCACCAGTGACATCTGGGTGGCTGTCGGTGTGGAGTTTAAGGGGAGGCGTGGGTGTGACGGAAGAACAGATTTAACCCAGAAAGCACAAAGCCAGACCATATTTAACAGAGACAGGAGAACTAGCTGGCAGGCTACCTTTTGATTTGATTTATTATTGTCACATACGTCAGCATACAGTGAAAAGTATTGTTTCTTGCGGGCTATACAGACAAAGCATACCGTTCATAGAGAAGGAAAGGAGAGAGTGCAGAATGTAGTGTTACAGTCATAGCTAGGGTGCAGAGAAAGATCAACTTAATGCAAGGTAGGTCCATTCAAACGTCTGATGGCAGCAGGGAAGAAGCTGTTCTTGAGTCGGTTGGTACGTGACCTCAGACTTTTGTATCTTTTTCTCAACGGAAGAAGGTGGAAGAGAGAAGGTGCGTGGGGTCCTTAATTATGCTGGCTGCCTTGCCGAGGCAGCGGGAAGTGTAGACAGAGTCAATGGATGGGAGGCTGGTTTGCGTGATGGATTGGGCTACATTCACGACCTTTTGTAGTTTCTTGCAATCTTAGTCAGAGCAGGAGCCATACCAAGCTGTGATACAACCAGAAAGAATGCTTTCTATGGTGCATCTGTAAAGGTTGGTGAGAGTCGTAGTGGACATGCCAAATTTTCTTAGCCACCTGAGAAAGTAGAGGTGTTGGTGGGCTTTCTTAACTATAGTGTCGGCATGGGGGGCACCAGGACAGGTTGTTGGTGATCTGGACACCTAGAATCTTGAAGCTCTTGACCATTTCTACTTCATCCCCGTTCATGTAGACAGGGGCATGTTCTTCACTACACTTCCTGAAGTCGATGACAATCTCCTTCATTTTGTTGACATTGAGGGAGAGATTATTGTTGCCGCACCAGTTCACCAGATTCTCTATCTCATTCCTGTACTCTGTCTCGTCATTGTTTGGGATCCGAACCACCACTACGGTGGTGTCATCAGCAAACTTGAAAATCGAGTTGGAGGGGAATTTGGCCACACAGTCATAGGTGTACAAGGAGTATAGTAGGGGACTGAGAACACAGCCTTGTGGGGCACCGGTGTTGAGGATAATCGTGGAGGAGGTGTTGTTGCCTATCCTTACTGATTGTGCGATCTGTGGGTTCGGAAGTCTCGGATCTGTTTGATTCCTGTTTGTATCAAAGGGGCTTGGAGGATGATACTTGGGAATCCAGCTTGCTGCTCACGGTCCATGTGGAGACTTTCCTCTGACCTTCGACCCTCACCATCCCACTTCAAGCAGTGACAACGTTAACTCCGCCAATGAGGCAATATGATGAAACCTGATCCTTGCTTTAAGTGACAGAATCAGCCTGGAACAGGAGGGTTGGCTCTGTGTTCTGTTTGGCTCTGTTTGGCTGTTTGACCTGTTTTGACCTGTTTGACCAAACATCTCTGTTTGGCTCTGTGTTCCTGCTTTTTAAACTGTCACCGCTCTGTGTTCCTGCTTTTTAAACTGTCACCGCTCTGTGTTCCTGCTTTTTAAACTGTCACCGCTCTGTGTTCCCACTCTTTAAACTGTCACCGCTCTGTGTTCCTGCTTTTTAAACTGTCACCGCTCTGTGTTCCTGCTTTTTAAACTTCTTTCCCAGTGCATTCTGAGGAAGGGGAAAAAGGGTTCAGTGTTCCATTGGAGCAATTCTTTTTCTTTGTAGCAGTAAGTTATATGGAGGGGATGGAAGTGAAGGCAGTGCAATGTACCTCCTGCAGAATGTTTGAGGTGAGGGACACCGTCAGTGTCCCTGCTGATTACACCTGTGGGAGGTGCACCCATCTGCAGCTCCTCCAAGACCGCGTTAGGGAGCTGGAGCTGGAGTTGGATGAGCTTAGGGTCATCAGGGAGGCAGAGAGGGCCATAGACACAAGCTTCAAGGATATAGTTACTCCAGGGAATGAAAATAGATGGGTGACAGTGAGAGGGGCTGGGAGGAAGCAGTCGGTGCGGGGATCCCCTGTGGTCGTTCCCCTTAGCAACAAGTATTCCACTTTGGATACAGGTGAGGGGGGCGACCTACCAGTGGTAAGCCGCAGTGACCAGATCGCCAGCGCTGAGTCCGTCCCTGTGGCTCAGAAGGGAAAGGGGGAGAGAGCGGTAGAGCTATAGTTATTGGGGACTCGTTTGTTCGAGGGATAGATAGGAGGTTCTGTGGCAACAAGAGAGACTCAATGGATGGTATGTTGCCTCCCGGATTCCAGGGTCCGTGACATCTCCGACCGTGTCTTCAGGATTCTAAAGGGGGAGGGGGAATAGTCACAAGTCGTGGTGCACGTTGGCACCAAAGACATAGGTAAGAGAGGGGATGGGGATTTAAAACAGGAATTCAGGGAGCTAGGGTGGAAGCTGAGAGCCAGGACAAAACAGGTTGTCATCTCTGGTATGTTGCCGGTGCCACGGGATAGCGAGTTGATTAACAGGGAGAGAGTGCAGTTAAACACATGGATGCAGGGGTGGTGTAGGAGGGAGGGTTTCAGCTATGTGGATAATTGGAACACTTTCTGGGGAAAGTGGGACCTGTACCAACAGGACGGGGTGCACCTGAACCAGAGGGGCACCAATATCCTGGGAGGGAAATTTGCTACAGCTCTTCGGGGGGGTTTAAACTAATTTGTCAGGGGGATGGGAAAAGGAGTTGTAGTCCGGAGGTCAGTGAGTGTAGTGAGGTACTGGGAAGGGTATCATGGTCAAAGGTGGGTACCAGCAGACAAAAAGGTGGGTTGAAGTGTGTCTACTTCAATGCAAGGAGCATCCGAAATAAGGTAGGTGAACTTGGGACGTGGATTGGCACTTGGGACTACGATGTTGTGGCCATTACAGAGACATGGGTAGAACAAGGACAGGAATGGTTGTTGGAAGTTCCGGGGTATAGATGTTTCAGTAAGTGTAGGGTAGCTGGTAAAAGAGATGGAGGAGTGGCACTGTTAATCATGGAGAGTGTAACGGCTGCAGAAAGGCATTTCGAAGGGGATCTGCCTACAGAGGTAATATGGGCTGAGGTTAGGAATAGGAAAGGAGCGGTCACGTTGTTAGGAGTTTACTATAGGCCCCCAAATAGTAATAGAGATGTGGAGCAAGAAATTGCTAAGCAGATTATGGATAGGTGTGGAGGTCACAGGGTAGTTGTCATGGGGGACTTTAACTTTCCAAATATTGATTGGAGCCTTTATAGGTCGAATTGTTCGGATGGGGCAGTTTTTGTGCAGTGTGTGCAGGAGGGGTTCCTGACACAATATGTGGATAAGCCGACAAGAGGTGGGGCCACATTGGATTTGGTAATGGGAAATGAACCGGGCCAAGTGTTGGATTTGGTTGTGGGAGAGCACTTTGGAGATAGTGACCACAATTCGGTGTCTTTTGTTCTTGCAATGGAGAGGGAGAGGGCCATGCGGCAGGGCATAGTTTACAATTGGGGGAGAGGTAATTATGATGCAATCAGGCGGGAATTAGGAAGCAGAGGATGGGAACAAAAATTGTCAGGAAAAGACACTCATGAAAAGTGGAACTTTTTCAAGGAACAAATACTGCGTGTCCTTGATAGGTATGTCCCTGCCAGGCAGAGAGGAAATGGCCGATTGAGGGAACCATGGTTCACAAAAGAGGTGGAATGTCTTGTCAAGAGGAAGAAGGAAGCGTATGTAAGGTTGAGAAAACAAGGTTCAGTTGGCTCGATGGAGGGTTACAAGTTAGCAAGAAATGAGCTGAAAAAGGGGCTTAGGAGAGCTAGGAGGGGGCATGAGAAGTCCTTGGTGGGTCGGATCAAGGAAAACCCCAAGGCTTTTTACTCTTATGTGAGGAATAAAAGAATGACCAGGGTGAGGTTGGGGCCGGTCAAGGACGGCAGTGGGAATTTGTGCATGGAGTCAGAAGAGATAGGAGAGGTGATGAATGAATACTTTTCTTCGGTGTTCACCAAGGAGAGGGGCCATGTTTTTGAGGATGAGAGGGTGTCACAGGCTGATAGGCTGGAGGAAGTAGATGTTCGGAGGGAAGATGTACTAGCAATTGTGAATAAACTGAAAGTTGTTAAGTCCCCTGGGCCTGATGAAATATATCCTAGGAGTCTTTGGGAGGCAAGGGATGAGATTGCAGAGCCTTTGGCATTGATCTTTGCGTCCTCACTGTCCACGGGGGTGGTGCCAGAGGACTGGAGAGTGGCGAATGTGGTTCTTCTGTTTAAGAAAGGGAATAGAAATGACCCTGGTAATTATAGGCCGGTTAGTCTTACTTCGGTGGTCGGTAAGTTGATGGAAAAGGTCCTCAGGGATAGGATTTACGACCATTTAGAAAGATGCAGCTTAATCCGGGATAGTCAGCACGGATTTGTGAAGGGCAAGTCTTGCCTCACAAATTTGATAGAATTTTTTGAGGAGGTAACTAAGTATGTAGATGAAGGTAGTGCAGTTGATGTCATATACATGGATTTTAGTAAGGCGTTTGATAAAGTCCCCCATGGTCGGCTTATGAAGAAAGTAAGGATGTGTGGGATAGAGGGAAGTTTGGCCGATTGGATAGGTAACTGGCTATCTAACAGAAGACAGAGGGTGGTGGTGGATGGAGAATTTTCAGACTGGAAACCGGTTACCAGTGGAGTGCCACAGGGATCAGTGCTTGGTCCTCTGCTATTTGTCATTTTTATAAATGACTTGGCGGAGGGGGCTGAAGGGTGGATCAGTAAATTTGCTGATGACATCAAGATTGGTGGAGTAGTGGATGAGGTGGAGGGCTGTTGTAGGCTGCAAAGAGATATAGATAGGATGCAGAGCTGGGCTGAAAAATGGCAAATGGAGTTTAACCCTGACAAATGCGAGATGATTCATTTTGGTAGGACAAATTTAAATGTGGATTACAGGGTCAAAGGTAGGGTTCTGAAGAATGTGGAGGAACAGAGAGATCTTGGGGTTCATATCCATAGATCTCTGAAGGTTGCCACTCAAGTGGATAGAGCCGTGAAGAAGGCCTATAGTGTGTTGGCGTTCCTTAACAGGGGGTTTGAGTTTAAGAGCCGTGGGGTTATGCTGCAACTGTACAGGACCTTGGTGAGACCACATTTGGAATATTGTGTGCAGTTCTGGTCACCTCACTATAAGAAGGATGTGGAGACACTGGAAAGAGTGCAAAGGAGATTTACCAGGATGCTGCCTGGTTTGGAGGGTAGGTCTTATGAGGAAAGGTTGAGGGAACTTGGGCTTTTCTTTTTGGAGCGGAGGAGGTTGAGAGGAGACTTGATAGAGGTTTATAAGATGATGAGGGGGATAGATAGAGTGAACGTTCAAAGACTATTTCCTCGGGTGAATGGAGTGGTAACTAGGGGGCATAACTATAGTGTTCATGGTGGGAGATATAGGAAGGATGTCCGAGGTAGGTTTTTTACTCAGAGAGTGGTTGGGGTGTGGAATGGACTGCCTGCAGGGATAGTGGTGTCAGAAACTTTAGGAACATTTAAGAAGCTATTGGATAGGCGCATGGAGTACTTCGGGATGATAGGGAGGAAATAGCTTGATCTGGGTTTCAGACAAAGCTCGGCACAACAACGTGGGCCGAAGGGCCTGTTCTGTGCTGTACTGTTCTATGTTCTATGTTCTAACAGGGTATAGCACCTCGGAAATGGCAGGGTAATGACTAGTGTACCAGTCTCGCCTTCACTATCATCTTACCATGGCCCAGGCTGCCCTCCACGATGGAGTCACGCACCTCTTTAATGTGTAAATCAGGCTGCGATTCCATAGAAACAGAGAAATATAGAAGCAGGAGGAGGCCATTTGGCCCTTCGAGCCTGCTCCGCCATTCATTACGATCATGGCTGATTGTCCAACTCAATAGCCTAATCCCGCTTTCCGAATTGCTTGCCTCCCTATCCGAATGCCAGAAGCCCCATTCACTGGACACTGATCACAGACAGGATATGGCCATTCAGAGGTCAAAAAGCAAACAGTCACCTGACCCTCTAACACAGTAGGGGCCATATTGGGTGATGTTGGGGTCAGTTTTGCACATCTCTGCACTGGCTTCATTAGAACTGAAAATGGACAGAGGTCTGACGGCTGTTTGATTGAACATCAACTAAAGTACAACTTGCTTCCCGAATGGGGGCCTAATTTAATCCAGGGCCACATTAGGTGTGGCTGAGTGGCCATCTCCCCTTTAGGGTGGGAGGTTATGGGCCCAAGTCCCTATCCAGAAACCAGGCTGGCACTCTGCACTGAAGGAGTGCCGCAGTGTTGGAGGTGCTGCTATTTGAAGGAGATGTTAAATGGGTATCCTGTCTGCCCTGTCAGGTGGATGCAACAGATCCCTCGGCACAATTTCAGAGAAAGGTATCTCCCCTCGCATTGTCCTGGCCGCTATTTATCCAGTAAGAAGTCTCACAACACCAGGTTAAAGTCCAACAGGTTTATTTGGTAGCACAAGCCACTAGCTTTCGGAGCGCTGCTCCTTCATCAGGTGAGTGGGAGTTCTGTTCACAAACAGGGCATATAAAGACACAAACTCAATTTACAAAATAATGGTTGGAATGCGAGTCTTTACAGGTAATCAAGTCTTAAAGGTACAGACAATGTGAGTGGAGAGAGGGTTAAGCACAGGTTAAAGAGATGTGTATTGTCTCCAGACAGGACAGTTAGTGAGATTTTGCAAGCCCAGGCAAGTCATGGGGGTTACAGATAGTGTGACATGAACCCAAGATCCCGGTTGAGGCCGTCCTCATGTGTGCGGAACTTGGCTATCAGTCTCTACTCAGCGACTCTGCATTGTCATGTGTCGTGAAGGCTTCCTTGGAGAACACTTACCCGAAGATCAGAGGCTGAATGCCTGTGACCGCTGAAGTGTTCCCCAACAGGAAGAGAACACTCTTGCCTGGTGATTGTCGAGCAGTGTTCATTCATCCGTTGTCGTAGCGTCTGCATGGTGTTCCCAATGTACCATGCCTCGGGACATCCTTTCCTGCAGCGTATCAGGTAGACAACGTTGGCCGAGTTGCAAGAGTATGTACCGTGTACCTGGTGGATGGTGTTCTCACGTGAGATGATGGCCTCCGTGTCGATGATCCGGCACGTCTTGCAGAGGTTGCTGTGGCAGGGTTGTGTGGTGTCGTGGTCACTGTTCTCCTGAAGGCTGGGTAGTTTGCTGTGGACAATGGCCTGTTTGAGGTTGTGCGGTTGTTTGAAGGCAAGAAATGGGGGTGAGGCGAGGCAGCCGTGCTAACCACTGCGCCACCGTGCCTTTAAAGGAGTTCTTAAGAAAGGCACTATCTAAATGCAAGTCTGCATTTTTGATTGCTGTGTCGATGTTATTTTCACCTCCTCTCAGTGGCAGGTCCTTCAGGACTATGTGAGGGGGGCGGGTTTGCTGGGGGTGTGGGGAGTGGACAGTGTTCCGGAATCTTCCCCCCGGACACATTACTCCAGTGCTGAGGGAAGAATGTGTTTTACTGGCTGCTAAACCCTGCCTGTCACTCAGGGCGGGATGATAGGCCGGATGAATTATTGACAATTGCAATAAATGGAAGATGGTGCTTGAGTTGTGTAAATGTGGCTCAGCAGCGCAGAGATACCGTGACAGAGTTAATTCACATTGCTGTGACTGCGCCTTTCCCTGAAGCCCTGTCAATGACACTTGACTCATTTATCAAACAATCCACTGACCCTCATGCTTGTAAGTGAGTGATGTACATGTGCACTCAAATGTTATCTCACCCGATTAGAAAGCCACTCGTTCGGTTTTGATTTGAAACAAAGTGGGCCTCGTGCTTCACAATGCGATGGGAAGGCTGGTCAGTTAGTTTGTTTTGTGGCGATGACGGAGCGCGGAACGTTGGCCAGGACGCCAGACCTCTCCCTCGCTCCCAAATCACGCAGCGGCCTCCTTAACGTTCACCTTAAGGCAGACTGGATGTTAATCAAACTGTGAGGCAATTATGCAGCGTTCCCAAGGGTCAGGGTGTCGGGGTGACATCATTTCATTATAGCTTCTTTTTCTCTGCAGCAGCAGGCTGCAAAGTAGAGATTTGCATTTCTGCCAAAGTTTTAGTGTCTTCAGCTCAATACAATGAGTTATTTTCGAGCTCAGCGACACGGTATCATCAAGGCAAACACAACAGCTACATTTCTGCAAGAGGCCATTTTGTCAATGGCCAGTTTTGGCCATTTAAGTTAAGTTTATTTATTAGTGAGACAAGTAAGGCTTGCATTAACACCGCAATGAAGTTACTGTGAAATTCCCCAAGTCGCCACACTCCGGCACCTGCTCGGGTACACTGGGGGAGAATTTAGCATGGCCAATCCCCCGAACCAGCACGTCTTTCAGACTGTGGGAGGAAGCCGGAGCACCCAGAGGAAACCCACGCAGACACGGGGAGAATGTGCAGACTCCACACAGACCCAAGCCAGGAATCCGAACCCAGATCCCTGGCGCTGTGAGGAAGCAGTGCTCGCCACTGTGCCACCGATTTCCACATTTTTATTTGAAATAAATCGATCCAATTGGCCTCGAACGCCTGTGGACTGGCCGTCACTCACAGTCGGCTGGCCACCCTGTCCCATTTCCCTCAGTAAGAGTTTTAACAACACCAGGTTAAAGTCCAACAGGTTTATTTGGTAGCAAATGCCATTAGCTTTCGGGGCGCTGCTCCTTCGTCAGATGGAGTGGAAATCTGCTCTCAAACAGGCATTTCCCTCACCCAGGTCAGGGGCTGCAAGTTTCTCGCCCAAACTTCCTACCCTGGACCTGGAGAAAAATGTGCCCTTTACCTGGCTCCTGAGTGTCTCCCCCCACCCTGTACACAGTGAAACCACACCCCCCCCCTTTTTACAGCACTAGCTGCCGTAAAGCGGGTTTGTTTAAAGTTCCCAGCCACTTTGCGAACTCAGGGTGAAGGATATTATTAAACTAGAAAGAGTGCAGAAAAGATTTACTAGAATGCTACCGGGACTTGATGGATTGAGTTATAAGGGGAGGCTGGATAGACTGGGACTTTTTTCCCTGGAGCGTAGGAGGCTTAGGGGTGATCTTATAGAGGTCTATAAAATAATGAGGGACATAGACAAGGTAGATGGTCAACATGGAGCTGCATTGTGGAGCCATCCCACCAGCTGTGTTTTGGTCATCAGTTATATTTCTTGGCCATTGAAGCAACAGCTTGAGGAGAAATTGGGAGAAAAACAAAGTCAAACCCTTGGAGTTGTTGCTGAAATGTTTTTGTGTGTTATGTTCGGAAGGTCACAGAGCTGGAAGATCCAAATGAACAGAGAAAACAGCGAGATCAGAACAAGCTGAGGGCCGCAGGCTCCGACTGCAATCTAAATATATGTTTCTGCTGGATTGATTCCCAATGTCGAGGACTAGAAAAAACTTTCCTTCAAAATTCAGATCTTACAATTTGAAATGGTCAAAGAATCTTAGAATCCGACAGTGCAGAAGGAGGCCATTCGGCCCATAGTCTGCACCGACCACAATCCCATCCAGGTCCTATCCCCGTAACCCCACATATTTACCCTAGCTAGTCCCCCTGACACTAAGGGGCAATTTAGCACGGCCAATCCACCTAACCCGCACATCTTTGGAGTGTGGGAGGAAACCGGAGCACCCGGAGGAAACCCACGCAGACACGGGGAGAATGAGCAAACTCCACACACACACACACTGTAAGTAGTCTCACAACACCAGGTTAAAGTCCAACAGGTTTATTTGGAATCACGAGCTTTTGGAGCTCTCACCTGATGAAGGGGCAGCGCTCCGAAAGTTTGTGCCATCAAATAAACCTGTTGAACTTTAACCTGGCGTTGTGAGACTTCTTACTGTGTTCACCTCAGTCCAACGCCGGCAACTCCACATCATGGCATCCACACAGACAGTGACTGAGGCTGGAATTGAACCCGGGTCCCTGGCGCTGTGAGGCAGCAATGCTAGCCACCGTGCCACCCCAATTCTTTCCTCAATGGTGCGGCCCCACCGCAAAGCTCCACAGTACAACCCCATGATATGGCTCCATGGCGCAGCAATGTGGCTCTGTGGTGCAGCTCCACCATACGGCTCCATGGCACGGCAATGTGGCTCTGTGGTGCAGCTCCACCATACGGCTCCATGACACAGCAATGTGGCTCTGTGGTGCAGCTCCACCATACGGCTCCATGGCACGTCAATGTGGCTCTGTGGTGCAGCTCCACCATACGGCTCCATGACACAGCAATGTGGCTCTGTGGTGCAGCTCCACCATACGGCTCCATGACACAGCAATGTGGCTCTGTGGCGCAGCTCCATGGTGTGGTCTTGCTGGTACAGCTCCACAACACAAAACCATGCCTCACTGAAATGCCACAGCTGAGGTCGGGTCGCCAAACAGCATTAACACCACTGGAGCCATGCTAGTTATGCTAGTTATGCTCGGTGACTAGGAGAATTTGTTAAGCGATGCCACCCAGGTTGTTAGTGGTGATGTGATTTGTTAAGAAGGTTAAGGTGGATGACTGGGCTGGTGTGCAGAGTGGTTCCTGTGGCCTGCAGTGTTTCAGGCTGGATTGAGTTCATCAAGGTAAGGAGGACATGAATCTGACATGGTTCCTGCTCCCAATGGCTTTTCAGTAGCATGTTCACCAGGGGCAGGTGGGATTCCAGTGGGGATGTTCCACTGTGACTTCTCCAGGAGTCCTTCAGGAGGGAACGGAGTGAAGAAGCTTTACTGAGGTTTAAAACCTCTTCAAATCAGAGCGTGTTGGTGAGTTTTCTCTCTTTTCTTTCCAGAGCCCTTACAGATATCCTCAAACAACAGGAAAACAACACCATGGATTACATCGAGCGGGGTGGGAGTTTTGGGACAGTCCAGGTCCCCATCAGCCTGACACCCAGAACATCAAGGAGCAGCGTAGGTAGGTAACTCCCTGGCTGGATGGCCGGCCTTGTCTGGGCAATGCCACACATTAATGTTCAGTGATTGAAAAGTTTATTTATTAGTGTCACAAGTAGGCTTACATTAACACTGCAATGAAGTTACTGTGAAAATCCCCCAGTCGCCACACTCTGGCGCCTGTTCGGGTACACTGAGGGAGAATTTAGCACGTCCAATGCACCCTAACCAGCCTGTCTTTTGGACTGTGGGAGGAAACCGGAGAACCCGGAGGAAACCCACGCAGACACTGGACGAACGTGCAAACTCCACACAGACAGTGACCCAAGCCGGGAATCGAACCCGAGTCCCTGACGCTGTGAGGCAGCAGTGCGAACTGCTTTGCCACCGTGCCACAAGGTGAAGGTGAGGTGACTCCTGTATTAAGGAAAGATACCTGAGCCCATGTAGGAAGGGTCTGCAGCCGCGTTGTGCTAACAAGTCTGATTCCATGGATATGCATTTGGCCCTCAGCCGATTGGCCAGTGAAAATGGTTTTCTGATCTCGAGTTACAGGTCGGAAGTCCATCACCAACTTAGGAAAATAACACATTCACTTTGACCATTTTCTGTCCTTTTATTTTAGTCTGTGTAAAGGTGGCGTTCTTTATCCACAGGGTGTGGGCGTCGCTGGCTGGGCCAGCATTTATTGCCCATCCCTAATTGCCCCTTGAATTCAACGGCTGGGATTCTCCCAAAGAAATTCTAAGTCCCCAATTTGCATCAAAACGGGAGTAACTCCCGCTGTTTTTTTTAGTGGGAGTTTCAGATTGAATCTGTGACACTCTGAGCTCTGCAGAGAGCCCGAGAAGGATTCACTCTGAAAATCAGGGGAGCGGGACCTATTCCTGCTGGAAAGGCCGGCAGAATAGCGCTGAGTGGGCCACTGCACACGCGCCAATCCGTCAGCTCTGCGATCAGCACATGCACAGTAGCCCCGCACTGCCAGCCTCCCAGTCACTGGCCAGCCCCAGAGCCCCCCATCGCTGCTCCTCCAGCTCCCCAACTCTCCCCTCCCGATCACTGACCTCCGCGGCAATCCCCAATGTTCCCTCTCCCCCCAAGAGTCCCCTCCCCCGGCAGCCCAGACCCCCCGCCCCCCCCCCCCCCCCCCCCCCCGATCCCCCCCCCCCCCACCAACTGGATGGCCAGCCCTGATCGCTGTCCTCCATCCCACTACCTGCGATCCCTGTGCAGAGTGGCAGCGGGATACCCCACCTCAACCGATCGCCCCTATAAGCCCTGCCCCTCTTCCTCCACCCCCCTTCTTGGCACTGCCAGATGCCTGGTGGGCGATACCAATTTGCCCCTTGGACTGAGCCAGGGGCAGCTAAGCGTCAACCGCATTGCTGTGGCTCTGGAGTCACATGTAGGCCAGACCAGGTAAGGACAGCAGATTTCCTTCCCGAAAGAACATGTGAACCAGATGGGTTTTTATAACAATCAATGATAGTTTGAAGGTGACCATTACTGAGGCTAACTTTCAATTCCAGATTGATGAATAGAATTGAAGTGTGGTGGGATTTGAAGGCGTCGCCTCACAGCGTGAGCCTGGGCCTCTAGATTACTGACCTTGAGTTATTACCACCGGCCACCGTCTCCCAATGGAACTGCAACACTGTCACACTGAAAGCTGCTGTAAACCGGGTTCATGGAGGAGATGTTGGGGGGGGGGGGCGGGGGGGAGGGGGGTGCGGGGGGAGGGGGGGGTGCGTGAGGGGGGGTTACTTTTGGCCTAATCTCCAAAGAGGGTCTAGATTTGTACACAATGAGATCGGTTACGTAACTCCGAGATGTTTTCATTTGGTGGGGGGGGGGGGGGGGGGGGGTTGTGCGGAGCGACCCAAACAAGGGGCCAGAAGAGTCGTTAATAAATTAAATCAGGAATTCAGGAGAAACCTTTTTTCCCAGGCAGTGGGGAGAATGTGGGACTCACTCCCACGGGGAGTGGAGGAGAATGTGGGACTCACTCCCGCAGAGAATGGGGAGAATGTGGGACTCACTTCCACGGGGAGTGGAGGAGAATGTGGGACTCACTCCCGCAGAGAATGGGGAGAATGTGGGACTCACTCCCGCAGAGAATGGGGAGAATGTGGGACTCACTCCCACGGGGAGTGGAGGAGAATGTGGGACTCACTCCCGCAGAGAATGGGGAGAATGTGGGACTCACTCCCACGGGGAGTGGGGGAGAATGTGGGATTCACTCCCATGGGGAGTGGGGGAGAATGTGGGACTCACTCCCACAGGGAGTCGGGGAGAATGTGGAATTCACTCCCACGGGGAGTGGGGGAGAATGTGGGACTCACTCCCACGGGGAGTGGGGGAGAATGTGGGACTCACTCCCACAGGGAGTCGGGGAGAATGTGGAATTCACTCCCACGGGGAGTGGGGGAGAATGTGGGACTCACTCCCACGGGGAGTGGGGGAGAATGTGGGACTCACTCCCACAGGGAGTCGGGGAGAATGTGGAATTCACTCCCACGGGAGTGGGGAGAATGTGGGACTCGCTCCCACGGGGAGTGGGGGAGAATGTGGGATTCACTCCCATGGAGAATGTGGGACTCACTCCCACAGGGAGTCGGGGAGAATGTGGAATTCACTCCCACGGGGAGTGGGGGAGAATGTGGGATTCACTCCCACGGGGAGTGGGGGAGAATGTGGGACTCACTCCCACAGGGAGTCGGGGAGAATGTGGGACTCACTCCCACGGGGAGTGGGGGAGAATGTGGGACTCGCTCCCACGGGGAGTGGGGGAGAATGTGGGACTCACTCCCACGGGGAGTGGGGGAGAATGTGGGACTCGCTCCCACGGGGAGTGGGGGAGAATGTGGGACTCGCTCCCACGGGGAGTGGGGGAGAATGTGGGACTCGCTCCCACGGGGAGTGGGGGAGAATGTGGGACTCACTCCCGCAGAATGCGGGACTTGCTGCCACGGGGAGTGGGGGAGAATGTGGGACTCACTCCCATGGGGAGTGGGGAGAATGTGGGACTCACTCCCACGGGGAGTGGGGGAGAATGTGGGACTCACTCCCACGGGGAGTGGGGGAGAATGTGGGACTCACTCCCACGGGGAGTGGGGGAGAATGTGGGACTCACTCCCACGGGGAGTGGGGGAGAATGTGGGAGTCATTCCCACGGGGAGTGGGGGAGAATGTGGGACTCACTCCCACGGGGAGTGGGGAGAATGTGGAATTCGCTCCCACGGGGAGTGGGGGAGAATGTGGGACTCGCTCTCATGGGGGACAGCTAAGGTGAATAGCATGGATACATTTAAGGGGGAAACTGGATAAACACAAGCGTGAGAGAGGAATAGAAGGATCTGGTGAGCTGGTGTAGAGTGGCAAGAGCCTCACGTGGAGCATAAATACCAGCATGGTCCAGAGGGGCCAAATGGCCTGTTTGTGTGCTGAATGGTTTAGGTGGGGCTGACATAAGCAACGTGGCTGCCCACCTGCCAATGGTGGTGTTTCCAATCTAGTCCTGATGAGGGGCTGCAGTTGCATTAAGTGAGGCCTGATCTTCACTTCTTGACGCTGAGCAGTAACAGTTTCACTGCTCGCTGCCTCCCTCCCTCCGGTTCCCTATAATCTCCATTAACACTCAGGGGAGATCGGAGAAGCACGGCTGAAGATAAGAATGGAATCGCCTCCAAATAATCAGGATCCAAAAGATTTATGATCACCACGGAAATTAAGCACACAGTGATAATGTCTTTGGATAATAGTTATATAACCACTGGAGCTCGGAGCTTATGTCTTCACTGGAGAATTCACACATTACAGTTCTCGACTCAATGGCCAGGCCTTGAATGAATGCCAAAGTAGCTGTTTCTAACACTCAATATTAAACCTGCTTCCTCCCACTCAGACCTATATAATGTTGTGATTTTATCTCACCCATACTGATCTCTCAACATTATTATAGAATCATACAGTGCAGAAGAGGCCCTTCGGCCCATCAAGCACTTGGCCCATACGAGATGAAAAGCTTTGGCAACGTGTCTCTCTCTTCAGAAATAATGTGGAACTTAAAATAAATGAATATTGGCAAAGAAAGGGTGGGCTGAACCTATATTCTCTGGTAGATAAGGCAAGGGTGAGACTCAGTGAATGGCTTTTGCAGAGAGCAAGGATGGATAGGGCAGGCCGAATGGCCTCCCCCTGTGCTGTGTAACCATTTGGTGATCCTAGGATTCTATTAAATGTGTAAAATTCTGAAGGGGCTCAACAGAATAGATACTTGGAGGGTGCTTTCCCTGGCTGAAGAGGGCTGTGGGAATGAGGCAGGAGGAGTGGTGGCTGGCTGAGTTGTACTTTCAGAGAGGCAGGGCAAACATGACGGGCCAAATGGCCTTCTCCTGTGCATTAACTGTTCTGTGAGCTGGATTAATAATAATAGAAACATAGAAAACTACAGCACAAAACAGGCCCTTCAGCCCCACAAGTTGTGCCGAACATATCCCTACCTTCTAGGCCTACCTATAACCCTCCATCCTATTAAGTCCCATGTACTCATCCAGGAGTCTCTTAAAAGACCCTATTGAGTTCGCCTCCACCACCACTGACGGCAGCCGATTCCACTCGCCCACCACCCTCTGAGTGAAAAACTTCCCCCTACCATTTCCCCTGTACCTACCCCCCAGCACCTTAAACCTGTGTCCTCTTGTAGCAGCCATTTCCACCCTGGGAAAAAGCCTCTGAGAGTCCACCCGATCTATGCCTCTCAACACCTTATATACCTCTATTAGGTCTCCTCTCATCCTACGTCTCTCCAAGGAGAAAAGACCGAGCTCAGCCTATCCTCATAAGACATGCCACTCAATCCAGGCAACATCCTTGTAAATCTCCTCTTCACCCTTTCAATCTTTTCCACATCCTTCCTGTAATGAGGCGACCAGAACTGAGCACAGTACTCCAAGTGGGGTCTGACAAGGGTCTTATATAGCTGCATCATTATCCCCGGAGTCCTAAACTCAGCACACCGTACGCCTTCTTAACCACCTCCTCCACCTGCGGGGCCGATTTTAGAGTCCTATGGACCTGGACCCCAAGGTCCTTCTGATCCTCTACCGTACGAAGAGTCTTTCCCTTTATATTGTACTCCTTCATCCCATTTGACCTACCAAAATGGACCACGACGCATTTATCTGGTTTGAAGTCCATCTGCCACTTCTCCGCCCAGTCTTGCATCCTATCTATGTCATGCTGCAGCTTCTGACATCCCTCCAGACTATCCACAACCCCACCAACCTTCGTGTCGTTGGCAAACTTACCAACCCATCCCTCCACTTCCTCATCCAGGTCATTTATGAAAATGACAAACAGCAAGGGTCCCAGAACAGATCCCTGGGGCACACCACTGGTGACCGACCTCCATTTAGAAAAAGACCCATCTATACCCACTCTCTGCCTCCTTTGGGCAAGCCAGTTCTGAATAATGTGAAGCAGCTTGGGATTTTTTTGCTAAGGCTCTATAAAAACACAAGTCTTTCTTGACCTAATGCCTCTCTATCCCCTCCCTCGGAGTGAAAAATGTCTCAGTCTAACAGTGTGGCTTCAGCATGTGTGATGACCCCAAGATGTGAAGCTTCCTGTCAGCGGACTGGAGTCCAGTCGACCGTGACGGTTCCCACTGCCCTTCCTAATGACGATGGCCTAACATGGCCCTGCACTATCATTACCGCTCACAGCTGCTGCTCCCACTGGCTCCTCCCAACAGTTCCACAGGAAGTAGAAAGACCGCCGTCACTGGCAACTTTTGCATCCTTTTTATAAATGAGAATCAAGCCTCTGGGATCATTTCCTGAGCAGACAATTAAAGGGCCTGACTCTGAACCAGGGTTATGTGAGGGTTGTGTCAGAATTTGATGCCGGACAGCAGGGCTAAGTTCATTCATAGGGCAGTTTGGAATTCAGTTTAAAAGAAAGTCAGTACAGGACCCCACGGAGCTGTACTCTGTATTTTACCATCCCGCTTTCAGGCACGACGCAGTGGTAAAGTGTGGTGTCAAGCCAATAGCGCGACTGGTGCCTGTTTTCACCACCGCTGCCATTTTACCAGCGCAGGATGTCCGACACGGTCAGCTCTTCGCTGGAAATGGGCAAGAGGCTGGTTAATTTATTTAAATTGATGGAAATCGCATGTTGAATGTGTTTCGCGAACCCGGCGCTCAATCGTCCCAGCTTGCCTGCCTTTATGGAATTATACAGCAAATGGCAGAACCATCAGAAGCTTAACATGCAGAGGGATCTGGGCGTACAGGCCCACAGTTCCCTGAAAGTGGCAACACAAGTGGATAAGGTGGTTAAGATGGCGCATGGCATGCTTGCCTTCATCAGTCGTGGCATAGAGTGTAAAAATTGGCAAGTCATGTTGTGGCTGTATCGAGGTTTTCTTAAGCCACATTTAGAATATTGTGTACAGTTTTGGTCGCCACACAACCAGTAGGATGTGGAGGCTTTGGAGAGGATACAGAAAAGGTTTACCAGGAAGTAACGCCCATATTCAAGAAAAGACAGTCCAAGCAACTGCAGGCCAGTTAGTTTAACATCGGTGATGGGGAAGGTTTTGGAATCGTTAATGAGAGGGAAAAATCAACGGGCACTTGGAGATGTTCGAGTTAATTTAGCAGAGCCAGCAAGGGTTTGAGAAGACAGTTTGTGCTTGGCCAATCTCATTGATGGTTTTGACGAAACAAGAGTCAATGATTTGGATTTTGGAATCATGGTAAAATTTTAAACTCTGCCAATGATACCAAACGTGAGCCAGTGACAGAATCCGGGTGATACAAATCAGCTGGAACAGGACACAGATCGGCTGACTGAATGGGCAGAGAAGTGGCAGATGGAATCTAATACAGGGAGGTGTGAGGTGATACGTTTTGGCAAAGGGATAGAGAGAGACAGGATCGAGCCAATGGCACAATTCTGGAGAGTGAGCAGGGACAGAGACACCTGCAGGTTCATGAGCACCGATCAATGAAGGCGGCCGGACATATTGAGAGCGGTTTGCAAAGCATCTTGGGCTTCATACATAAAGGCACTGAGGACAAAAGGAGGAAAATGATGTTGAACCTGTACAAAGCCCGGGTTTAGGCCCCGATTCTGCTCAATTTAGGAAGAACCTGAGAGGGTGCAGAGGGGATTCACCAGAATGGTTCCGGGGCCAGGATGGGGGCATTTTAGCTCCGGGCTTAGGGTTGGGGAAGAAGGGGTTGTTCCTCTTGGAGCGAAGGAGATTGAGGGGAGATTTGAAGGATGTGAACAAGAGTATTACAGATTTGGATAAGGAAAAGCTGTTGCCATTGGGCTGATAGGACAAAGACTAGGTCACACAGGTTTAAGATTTTGGGCAAAGGGAGGTCTGGGGGCGGGGACATGCAGGAATGTGAGGATGGACTTAAATACCCAGCGAGTGTTAATGAGCTGCAACTCACTGCCCACGGTGCAAATGGAAACAATGATTTCAAAAGGAAATTGGATGGACAGTTGAGGAAAATAAGCACACAGGGCGAGAGACAATAGGGCTGACTAGATTGTTCCCAATGGTCTCCTTGTTTGCTGTAAATAACTATGACTCCAACACTGTTCATTTCCTCCTCCCTGTGTTAAGAATTCTTGGTGGAAGGGTTTATGAATTATATAATTATGGTTCCTGCTTGTGCTACAACCTAGATTACAGCATCCAGAGAGAAGTGGATTTTAAATCCCATTGGGAATGTGTGTGGAATATATTGTTCTTCAGACAGACGGTCAGATCTGAGAAGGTTGGGTTTCTTGGCTCCGTTTATTGCTCCTGTCTGGGCTGCAGAGTGAGGGGCGATTTCCCCGCTCTCTGAGCCTGACCTGAAAGATGATGGGCCGCCTGCAGTTGTGATTGATCATTCCGGGGTGAGAGGTTGGGCTGGTTTGGAGGTTGAACTCACTGCTCCCAGGATGGGTATGGAGGCAAGCTGAGCGGGAGACCTTCCTCTCTGCTCTGTCAGTCGGTTCAATTCAGTGAAAGTAAGAATAAAGCAAAGAACAGCAACCCCCGCCCTCACCCCCACAAACACACCCATGCCACCTCCGCCCACCCCTTCATAGCCCCATACAAACCTACTTCCAACTCAATGCCAAGTCATATTCCACCATCTCCCACCCATTGCCCCAGCCCTCTCCATTCCAACTCACTAGGCATCCTTCGACAGTTCCGATGTGTTTTTGCATTTTTACACTCGCATTTACATTTAACAATCCCAAAAGATGCCTTGCCTCCACCAAAGATGTCCCGAGACCCTATCCAAAGGGGCACCTTGGCTATCCAAACCAATCCACCCATTGGGGTGGCACAATGGTTAGCACTGCTGCCTCACAGCACCAGGGACCCAGGTTCAATTCCAGCCACG
>NW_027593970.1:0-24065 GCF_964213995.1 Mustelus asterias | reverse complement strand
CCAGCAGTTTGTGTTTCGGATATCAACTTCGGTGGGAATTCACTCCTGTCTCACCTCAGTCTCCTCGTGCCAATCCACATCCAGGTCCCCGTCAAAGCCTTTGATTTTCAGGCCCAGTCCCCTTCGCCCTCGCTGCAGAGAGGCTTCAACAATCTCCTTCCGGCCCTGTCCAAACTTCCCGAGCCCTTCACCTTCCCGGTAACCCATCTTTGCCTGGGAAAAGGGAGAAGAGTGTTAATGCGAGATATCGCAGTGCTGCACCTCCTCCAAAACCCAAGCCTTCCACAGCCAGACATCCCACCCGACCCACCACAGTACAAATCAAACCAAATCCAGCTTAGCAACCGGGGGCCTTCTATCTGAACCCGGCAGGGAAGAGGGCTGCGACCACCTCTTGCGCCTGCAGGGGCGCGACCCCCGACCCTCCTGCGCCCACAGGGGCGCGACCCCCGACCCTCCTGCGCCCACAGCCCCTGATCCTATTCCGCCCACAGGGGCGCGGCCCCTGACCCTGTTCCGCCGACAGGGGCGCGACCCCTGACCCTGTTCCGCCCGCAGGGGCGCGACCCCTGACCCTGTTCCGCCGACAGGGGCGCGACCCCTGACCCTGTTCCGCCGACAGGGGCGCGACCCCTGACCCTGTTACGCCGACAGGGGCGCGACCCCTGACCCTGTTCCGCCCGCAGTGGCGCGACCCCTGACCCAGTTCCGCCGACAGGGGCGCGACCCCTGACCCTGTTCCGCCGACAGGGGTGCGACCCCTGACCCTGTTCCGCCGACAGGGGCGCGACCCCTGACCCTGTTCCGCCGACAGGGGCGCGACCCCTGACCCTGTTCCGCCGACAGGGGCGCGACCCCTGACCCTGTTACGCCCGCAGGGGCGCGGCCCCTGACCCTGTTCCGCCCGCAGGGGCGCGACCCCTGACCCAGTTCCGCCCGCAGGGGCGCGACCCCTGACCCTGTTCCGCCCGCAGGGGCGCGACCCCTGACCCAGTTCCGCCCGCAGGGGCGCGACCCCTGACCTGCAGTGTCAGGACACTGCCACAGGCACAGCAGCTTCACACAGCGACAGAAATGACTGAAGGGTGCCTGTCCTACACACTGGAACTCACCATCAGCTTCTGGGATACACTGTTGTACATGGAGTACTTGCTGGACAGAGCGTCAGGCTGTGCTTCCTCTGACGCTGCATCCTGCATTGACAGCACAGAGGAACTCACAACTCCTCCAAACATCGGCCTCTTTGCCTCACCCTCACTGTCCTCGTCACTGCTGCTCCTCTCTGAGTAGGGGAGGAATAGGAGAGGGGTGGGGGGTAGGGGGGAGAGGGGTGGAGGGGCGGAGTGGGGGGGGCGGAGTGGGGGGGCAGGGTGGAGGGACGGGTGAGGGGGGTGGGGGTGGAGGGGGGTGAGGGGGGTGGGGGTGGAGGGGGGGTGAGGGGGGGTTGGGGTTGGATGGGGGGTGGGGGTGGAGGGGGGGTGGGGGTGGAGGGGGGGGTGAGGGGGGAGGGGGGGTGAGGGGAGAGGGGGGGTGGGGGTGGAGGGGGGGTGAGGGGGGAGGGAGGGTGGGGGTGGAGGGGGGGTGGGGGTGGAGGGGGGGTGGGGGTGGAGGGGGGGTGGGGGTGGAGGTGGGGTGGGGGTGGAGGGGGGGTGAGGGGGGTGGGGGTGGAGGGGGGGTGAGGAGGGGTTGGGGTTGGATGGGGGGTGGGGGTGGAGGGGGGTGAGGGGTGTGGGGGTGGAGGGGGGTGAGGGGTGTGGGGGTGGGGGGGTGAGGGGGTGAGGGGGGTGGGGGTGGGGGGGGAGGGGGTTGGGGGTGAGGGGGGTGGAGGGGGGGTGGGGGGGGTGGGGTGGGTGAGGGGGGTGGAGGGGGGGTTGGGGTGGGGGGGGTGAGGGGGGTGGAGGGGGGGTGAGGGGGGTGGAGGGGGGGTGAGGGGGGTGGGGGTGGAGGGGCGGGGGTGAGTGAGGGGGGTGGGTGAGGGGGGTGGGTGAGGGGGGTGCGTGAGGGGGGGGTGAGGGGGGGTGGGTGAGGGGTGGGTGAGGGGGGTGGGTGAGGGGGGTGGGGGTGAGTGAGGGGGGTGGGTGAGGGTGGGGGTGAGGGGGGTGGGTGAGGGGGGGGTGAGGGGGAAACACCAAAAAAATTACAGATTTGCTTTCTTTTCAAAACAAAATTAAGATTCATTTCAAATGGTATCTCTTTCCCTCAGCCCAGGAACACCCCCCCCCTCCGCCCCCTCTCCCCCCTCCACCCCCCCGACCCACAGCCTCTTCCCCCCACCCATCCCCAACCCTCCACCTCCTGTCACCCCAGGACATAGAAACATAAAAACGAGAAGCAGGAGGAGGCCATTCGGCCCCTCGATTCTGCTCCACCATTCATTCTGATCATGGCTGATCATCAAATTCAATATCCTGATCCCCCCCTTCCCCCCATATCCCTCGATCCCTTTCACCCCAAGAGCGAAATCTAATTTCTTCCTGAAATCAGACAATGTTTTGGCCTCAACTACTTTCTGTGGGAGTGAATTCCACACATTCACCACCCTCTGGGTGAAGAAATCTGTCCTCACCTCAGTTCTAAAGGTTTACCCCTTATCCTCAAACTCTGACCCCTAGTTCTGGACTCCCCACCATCGGGAACATTCTTTCTGAATCTACCCTGTCGAACCCTGTTAGAATTTTATAAGTTTCTATGAGATCCGGCATGGTAGCACAGTGGTTAGCACTGCTGCTTCACAGCTCCAGGGACCTGGGTTCGATTCCCGGCTCGGGTCACTGTCTGTGTGGAGTTTGCACATTCTCCTCGTGTCTGCGTGGGTTTCCTCCGGGTGCTCCGGTTTCCTCCCACAGTCCAAAGATGTGCGGGTTAGGTTGATTGACGATGCTAAAAATTGCCCCTTAGTGTCCTGAAATGCGTAGGTTAGAGGGATTAGCGGGTAAATATGTCATGATATGGGGGTAGGGCCTGGATTGTGGTCGGTGCAGACTCGATGGGCCGAATGGCCTCTTTCTGTACTGTAGGATTTCTATGATCCCCTCTCACTCTTCTAAACTCCAGTGAATATAATCCTCACTGACTTAATCTCTCCTCATAGGACAGTCCTGCTATCCCAGGAATCAGCCTGGTAAACCTTCGCTGTGCTCCCTCTATAGCAAAGACATCCTTCCTCAGATCAAGACATCAAAACTGCACACAATACTCCAGGTGTGGCCTCACCAACGCCCTGTACAATTGCAGCAAAACATCCCTATCCCTATACTCAAATCCTCTCGCTGTGGAGGGATTGTCCACCGAGTCTCTGTGGGTGGAAGTTCGGAGTGGGAAGGGACCAGTCACTTTGCTGGGAGTTTTCTATAGGCCGCCCAATAGTAACAGGGAGGTGGAGGAGCAGATAGGGAAACAGATCCTGGAGAGATGCAGTAATAGCAGAGTTGTTGTGATGGGAGACTTTAATTTCCCAAACGTAGATTGGAATATCCCGAGGGTAAGGGGATTGGATGGGGAAGAGTTCGTTAGGTGTGTTCAGGAGGGTTTCCTGACACAGCATGTGGACAAGCCTACAAGAGGAGAGGCTGTACTTGATCTGAAACTGACCAATGAACCTGGACAGGTGTCAGGTCTCTCAGTGGGAGAGCATCTTGGGGATAGCGATCATAACTCTATCTCCTTGAGGCTTGCATTGGAAAAAGAGAGGATCAGGCAAGCTAGGAAAGTGTTTATATGGAGTATGGGGAAATATGAAGACATAAGGCAGCAAATTAGAGGAGTAAATTGGAAGGAGGTATTCTCGGGGAATGTACTGAAGTGAGGTGGCAGTTTTTCAAGGAATGTCTGTCTAGAGTTCTACAGGACAACGTTCCGAGCAGACAGGGAGGTGTTGGTAGGTTAAAGGAACCGTGGTGCACGAAAGCTGTGCGGGACCTTGTCGAGAAGAAAAGGAAAGCGTACAAAAGGTTCAGAGAGCTTGGCGAAGATAGGGATTTAGAAGAGTATACGGCTTGTAGGAAGGGACTAAAGAAGGAAATTAGGAGAGCCAGAAGGGGTCACGAGAAGGCCTAGGCAGGTAGGATTAAGGAGAACCCTAAGGCGTTCTATAAATATGTGAAGAGTAAAAGGATGAGACGTGGTGGAATAGGGCCCATAAAAGGTGAAGGCGGGAAAGTCTGTACGGAACCAGTAGAAATGGCAGAGGTGCTTAATAAGTATTTTGCCTCGGTTTTCACAGAGGAGAAGGACCTGGGTGGATGTACTGCGGGCGTGCGGTGGACTGAAAAGATTGAGTATGTGGACTTTAAGAAAGAGGTTGTGCTGGAATCTTTGAATGGCATCAAGATAGATAAGTCGCCGGGTCCGGATGGGATGTACCCCAGGTTTCTGTGGGAGGCGAGGGAAGAGATTGCAGAGCCTCTGGCGATGATCTTTGCGTCGTCGATGGAGACGGGAGAGGTGCCGGAGGATTGGAGGATTGCGGATGTGGTTCCTATTTTCAAGAAGGGGAATAGGGATAGCCCAGGAAATTACCGACCGGTCAGTCTAACCTCAGTGGTTGGTAAACTGATGGAGAAGATCCTGAGGGACAGGATATGAGCATTTAGAGAGGTTTAGTATGCTCAAGAATACTCAGCATGGCTTTGTCAAAGGCAGATCGTGCCTTACGAGCCTGGTGGAGTTCTTCGAAAATGTGACTAAACACATCGACGAAGGGAAGGCGGTAGATGTGGTTTATATGGATTTTAGCAAGGCGTTCGATAAGGTCCCCCATGCAAGGCTTCGAGAAAAAGTGAGAGGGCATGGGATCCAAGGAGCTGCTGCCCTGTGGATCCAGAACTGGCTTGCCCAAAGGATGCAGAGAGTGGGTATAGATGGGTCTTTTTCTAAATGGAGGTCGGTCACCAGTGGTGTGCCCCAGAGATCTGTTCTGGGACCCTTGCTGTTTGTCATTTTCATAAATGACCTGGATGAGGAAGCGGAGGGATGGGTTGGTAAATTTGCCGACGACACGTAGGTTGGTGGGGTTGTGGATAGTCTGGAGGGATGTCAGAAGTTACAGAGGGACATAGATAGGATGCAAGACTGGGCGGACAAGTGGCAGATGGACTTCAACCCAGATAAATGCGTCGTGGTCCATTTTGGTCGGTCAAATGGGATGAAGGAGTACAATATAAAGGGAAAGACTCTTCGTACTGTAGAGGATCAGAAGGACCTTGGGGTCTGGGTCCATAGGACTCTAAAATCAGCCCCGCAGGTGGAGGAGGTGGTTAAGGAGGCGTATGGTGTGCTGGCCTTTATCAATCGAGGGATTGAGTTTCGGAGTCCGGGGATAATGATGCAGCTCGTTGGGGTCTTTTAAGAGACTTCTGGATGAGTACATGGGATTTAATGGGATTGAGGGCTATAGATAGGCCTAGAGGTAGGGATATGATCAGCGCAACTTGTGGGCCGAAGGGCCTGTTTGTGCTGTGGCTTTCTATGTTCTATGTTCTATATAAGACCCTCGTCAGACCCCACTTGGAGTACTGTGCTCAGTTCTGGTCACCTCACTATAGGAAGGATGTGGAAAAGATTGAAAGGGTGCAGAGGAGATTTACAAGGATGTTGCCTGGATTGAGTGGCATGCCTTATGAGGATAGGCTGAGGGAGCTCGGTCTTTTCTCCTTGGAGAGACGAAGGATGAGAGGAGACCTAATAGAGGTATATAAGATGTTGAGAGGCATAGATCGGGTGGACTCTCAGAGGCTTTTTCCCAGGGTGGAAATGTCTGCTACGAGAGGACACAGGTTTAAGGTGCTGGGGGGTAGGTACAGGGGAAATGTTAGGGGTAGGTTTTTCACACAGAGGGTGGTGGGCGAGTGGAATCGGCTGCCGTCAGTGGTGATGGAGGCGAACTCAATTGGGTCTTTTAAGAGACTCCTGGATGAGTACATGGAGCTTAATAGGATGGAGGGTTATAGGTAGGTCTAGAAGGTAGGGATGTGTTCGGCACAACTTGTGGGGCCGAAGGGCCTGTTTGTGCTGTAGTTTTTCTATGTTTCTATGAAGGCCAACATACCATCTGCCTTCTTTACTGCCTGCTGTACCTGCGCGCTTACTCTCAGCGACTGATGCACGAGGACTCTAAGGTTTCGCTGAGTATCCAGCTCTCAATTTGCATCCATTCAAGTAATAATCTGTCTTCCTATTATTGCTCCCAAAGTGGATAACCTCACATTTATCCACATTATGCTGCATCTGCCATGCAGAAACCCACACACTCAGCCTGTCCAAATCACACTGAAACATCTCTGCATCCTCCTCACAGCTCACCCTCCCACCCAACTTTGTATCATCTGCAAATTTGGAGATATTACATTCAGTTCCCTCTTCCAGATCATTAATATATAATGTGAACAGTTGGGGTCCGAGCACAGATCCTTGCGGAACTCCACGAGTCATTGACTGCCAAACACTCTCCCCGGGCTGGGACTCTCTCTCTCCCCCCCCCCCGGGCTGGGTCTCTCTCTCTCCCCCCGCCCGGGCTGGGTCTCTCTCTCTCTCTCTCTCCCCGGGCTGGGTCTCTCTCTCTCTTTCCCCGGGCTGGGTCTCTCTCTCTCCCTCCCCGGGCTGGGTCTCTCTCTCTCTCCCTCCCCGGGCTGGGTCTCTCTCTCTCTCCCTCCGCCCGGGCTGGGTCTCTCTCTCTCTCTCTCCCCGGGCTGGGTCTCTCTCTCTCTTTCCCCGGGCTGGGTCTCTCTCTCTCCCTCCCCGGGCTGGGTCTCTCTCTCTCCCCGGGCTGGGTCTCTCTCTCTCCCTCCCCGGGCTGGGTCTCTCTCTCTCCCTCCCCGGGCTGGGTCTCTCTCTCTCTCCCCGGGCTGGGTCTCTCTCTCTCCCTCCCCGGGCTGGGTCTCTCTCTCTCCCCGGGCTGGGTCTCGCTCTCCCCCCGCCGGGCTGGGTCTCTCTCTCTCCCCCCCCCCCGGGCTGTGTCTCTCTCTCTCTCTCTCTCTCCCCGGGCTGGGTCTCTCTCTCTCTCCCCGGGCTGGGACTCTCTGTCTCTCCCCGGGCTGGGACTCTCTCTCTCCCCCCCCCCGGGCTGGGTCTCTCTCTCTCCCTCCCCGGGCTGGGTCTCTCTCTCTCTCCCCGGGCTGGGTCTCTCTCTCCCCGGGCTCTGGGTCTCTCTCCCCGGGCTCTGGGTCTCTCTCCCCGGGCTCTGGGTGCCTCACCCCGGGCTCTGGGTGCCTCACCCCGGGCTCTGGGTCCCTCACCCCGGGCTCTGGGTCCCTCACCCCGGGCTCTGGGTCCCTCACCCCGGGCTCTGGGTCTCTCACCCCGGGCTCTGGGTCTCTCACCCTGGGCTCTGGGTGCCTCACCCCGGGCTCTGGGTCTCTCACCCCGGGCTCTGGGTCTCTCACCCCGGGCTCTGGGTCTCTCTCCCCGGGCTCTGGGTCTCTCACCCCGGGCTCTGGGTCTCTCACCCCGGGCTCTGGGTGCCTCACCCCGGGCTCTGGGTCCCTCACCCCGGGCTCTGGGTCCCTCACCCCGGGATCTGGGTCTCTCACCACGGGCTCTGGGTCTCACAGCACGGGCTCTGGGTCTCTCACCCCGGGCTCTGGGTCCCTCACCCCGGGCTCTGGGTCCCTCACCCCGGGCTCTGGGTCCCTCACCCCGGGCTCTGGGTCTCTCACCCCGGGCTCTGGGTCCCTCACCCCGGGCTCTGGGTCTCTCTCCCCGGGCTCTGGGTCCCTCACCCCGGGCTCTGGGTCTCTCACCCCGGGCTCTGGGTCTCTCACACCGGGCTCTGGGTCCCTCACCCCGGGCTCTGGGTCTCTCACCCCGGGCTCTGGGTCCCTCACCCCGGGCTCTGGGTCTCTCACACCGGGCTCTGGGTCTCTCACACCGGGCTCTGGGTCCCTCACCCCGGGCTCTGGGTCCCTCACCCCGGGCTCTGGGTCTCTCACCCCGGGCTCTGGGTCCCTCACCCCGGGCTCTGGGTCCCTCACCCCGGGCACTGGGTGCCTCACCCCGGGCTCTGGGTCTCTCACCCCGGGCTCTGGGTGCCTCACCCCGGGCTCTGGGTCTCTCTCCCCGGGCTCTGGGTCTCTCACCCCGGGCTCTGGGTCTCTCACCCCGGGCTCCGGGTCCCTCACCCCGGGCTCTGGGTCTCTCACCCCGGGCTCTGGGTCTCCCTCCCCGGGCTCTGGGTCTCTCACCCCGGGCTCTGGGTGCGTCACCCCGGGCTCTGGGTCTCTCACCCCGGGCTCTGGGTCTCTCACCCCGGGCTCTGGGTCTCTCACCCCGGGCTCTGGGTCTCTCGCCACGGGCTCTGGGTCTCTCGCCCCGGGCTCTGGGTGCCTCGCCCCGGGCTCTGGGTGCCTCGCCCCGGGCTCTGGGTGCCTCACCCCGGGCTCTGGGTCTCTCACCCCGGGCTCTGGGTCTCTCACACCGGGCTCGGGGTCTCTCACCCCGGGCTCTGGGTGCCTCACCCCGGGCTCTGGGTCTCTCACCCCGGGCTCTGGGTGCCTCACCCCGGGCTCTGGGTCTCTCTCCCCGGACTCTGGGTCCCTCACCCCGGGCTCTGGGTCTCTCACCCCGGGCTCTGGGTCTCTCACCCCGGGCTCTGGGTGCCTCACCCCGGGCTCTGGGTCTCTCACCCCGGGCTCTGGGTGCCTCACCCCGGGCTCTGGGTCTCTCTCCCCGGACTCTGGGTCCCTCACCCCGGGCTCTGGGTCTCTCACCCCGGGCTCTGGGTCTCTCACCCCGGGCTCTGGGTGCCTCACTCCGGGCTCTGGGTGCCTCACCCCGGGCTCTGGGTCTCTCACCCCGGGCTCTGGGTCTCTCACCCCGGGCTCTGGGTGCCTCACCCCGGGCTCTGGGTCTCTCACCCCGGGCTCTGGGTCTCTCACCCCGGGCTCTGGGTCTCTCACCCCGGGCTCTGGGTCTCTCACCCCGGGCTCTGGGTCTCTCACCCCGGGCTCTGGGTGCCTCACCCCGGGCTCTGGGTCTCTCACCCCGGGCTCTGGGTGCCTCACCCCGGGCTCTGGGTCCCTCACCCCGGGCTCTGGGTCTCTCACCCCGGGCTCTGGGTCTCTCACCCCGGGCTCTGGGTCTCTCACCCCGGGCTCTGGGTCTCTCACCCCGGGCTCTGGGTCTCTCACCCCGGGCTCTGGGTGCCTCACCCCGGGCTCTGGGTCTCTCACCCCGGGCTCTGGGTCTCTCACCCCGGGCTCTGGGTCTCTCACCCCGGGCTCTGGGTCTCTCACCCCGGGCTCTGGGTCTCTCACCCCGGGCTCTGGGTCTCTCACCCCGGGCTCTGGGTCTCTCACCCCGGGCTCTGGGTCTCTCACCCCGGGCTCTGGGTCTCTCACCCCGGGCTCTGGGTCTCTCACCCCGGGCTCTGGGTGCCTCACCCCGGGCTCTGGGTCTCTCTCCCCGGACTCTGGGTCCCTCACCCCGGGCTCTGGGTCTCTCACCCCGGGCTCTGGGTCTCTCACCCCGGGCTCTGGGTGCCTCACCCCGGGCTCTGGGTCTCTCACCCCGGGCTCTGGGTGCCTCACCCCGGGCTCTGGGTCTCTCTCCCCGGACTCTGGGTCCCTCACCCCGGGCTCTGGGTCTCTCACCCCGGGCTCTGGGTCTCTCACCCCGGGCTCTGGGTGCCTCACCCCGGGCTCTGGGTGCCTCACCCCGGGCTCTGGGTGCCTCACCCCGGGCTCTGGGTCTCTCACCCCGGGCTCTGGGTCTCTCACCCCGGGCTCTGGGTGCCTCACCCCGGGCTCTGGGTCTCTCACCCCGGGCTCTGGGTCTCTCACCCCGGGCTCTGGGTCTCTCACCCCGGGCTCTGGGTCTCTCACCCCGGGCTCTGGGTCTCTCACCCCGGGCTCTGGGTGCCTCACCCCGGGCTCTGGGTCTCTCACCCCGGGCTCTGGGTGCCTCACCCCGGGCTCTGGGTCCCTCACCCCGGGTTCTGGGTCTCTCACCCCGGGCTCTGGGTCTCTCACCCCGGGCTCTGGGTCTCTCACCCCGGGCTCTGGGTCTCTCACCCCGGGCTCTGGGTCTCTCACCCCGGGCTCTGGGTGCCTCACCCCGGGCTCTGGGTCTCTCTCTCTCCCCCCGCCCGGGCTGGGTCTCTCTCTCTCTCTCTCTCCCCGGGCTGGGTCTCTCTCTCTCTTTCCCCGGGCTGGGTCTCTCTCTCTCCCTCCCCGGGCTGGGTCTCTCTCTCTCTCCCTCCCCGGGCTGGGTCTCTCTCTCTCTCCCTCCGCCCGGGCTGGGTCTCTCTCTCTCTCTCTCCCCGGGCTGGGTCTCTCTCTCTCTTTCCCCGGGCTGGGTCTCTCTCTCTCCCTCCCCGGGCTGGGTCTCTCTCTCTCCCTCCCCGGGCTGGGTCTCTCTCTCTCCCCGGGCTGGGTCTCTCTCTCTCCCTCCCCGGGCTGGGTCTCTCTCTCTCCCTCCCCGGGCTGGGTCTCTCTCTCTCTCCCCGGGCTGGGTCTCTCTCTCTCCCTCCCCGGGCTGGGTCTCTCTCTCTCCCCGGGCTGGGTCTCGCTCTCCCCCCGCCGGGCTGGGTCTCTCTCTCTCCCCCCCCCCGGGCTGTGTCTCTCTCTCTCTCTCTCTCTCCCCGGGCTGGGTCTCTCTCTCTCTCCCCGGGCTGGGACTCTCTGTCTCTCCCCGGGCTGGGACTCTCTCTCTCCCCCCCCCCGGGCTGGGTCTCTCTCTCTCCCTCCCCGGGCTGGGTCTCTCTCTCTCTCCCCGGGCTGGGTCTCTCTCTCCCCGGGCTCTGGGTCTCTCTCCCCGGGCTCTGGGTGCCTCACCCCGGGCTCTGGGTGCCTCACCCCGGGCTCTGGGTGCCTCACCCCGGGCTCTGGGTCCCTCACACCGGGCTCTGGGTCCCTCACCCCGGGCTCTGGGTCTCTCACCCCGGGCTCTGGGTCTCTCACCCTGGGCTCTGGGTGCCTCACCCCGGGCTCTGGGTCTCTCACCCCGGGCTCTGGGTCTCTCACCCCGGGCTCTGGGTCTCTCTCCCCGGGCTCTGGGTCTCTCACCCCGGGCTCTGGGTCTCTCACCCCGGGCTCTGGGTGCCTCACCCCGGGCTCTGGGTGCCTCACCCCGGGCTCTGGGTCCCTCACCCCGGGCTCTGGGTCCCTCACCCCGGGATCTGGGTCTCTCACCACGGGCTCTGGGTCTCACAGCACGGGCTCTGGGTCTCTCACCCCGGGCTCTGGGTCCCTCACCCCGGGCTCTGGGTCCCTCACCCCGGGCTCTGGGTCCCTCACCCCGGGCTCTGGGTCTCTCACCCCGGGCTCTGGGTCTCTCACCCCGGGCTCTGGGTCCCTCACCCCGGGCTCTGGGTCCCTCACCTCGGGCTCTGGGTCTCTCTCCCCGGGCTCTGGGTCTCTCACCCCGGGCTCTGGGTCTCTCACCCCGGGCTCTGGGTCTCTCACACCGGGCTCTGGGTCCCTCACCCCGGGCTCTGGGTCTCTCACCCCGGGCTCTGGGTCCCTCACCCCGGGCTCTGGGTCTCTCACACCGGGCTCTGGGTCTCTCACCCCGGGCTCTGGGTCCCTCACCCCGGGCTCTGGGTCTCTCACCCCGGGCTCTGGGTCTCTCACCCCGGGCTCTGGGTCCCTCACCCCGGGCTCTGGGTCCCTCACCCCGGGCACTTGGTGCCTCACCCCGGGCTCTGGGTCTCTCACCCCGGGCTCTGGGTCTCTCACCCCGGGCTCTGGGTGCCTCACCCCGGGCTCTGGGTCTCTCTCCCCGGGCTCTGGGTCTCTCACCCCGGGCTCTGGGTCTCTCACCCCGGGCTCCGGGTCCCTCACCCCGGGCTCTGGGTCTCTCACCCCGGGCTCTGGGTCTCTCACCCCGGGCTCTGGGTCTCTCACCCCGGGCTCTGGGTCTCCCTCCCCGGGCTCTGGGTCTCTCACCCCGGGCTCTGGGTGCGTCACCCCGGGCTCTGGGTCTCTCACTCCGGGCTCTGGGTCTCTCACCCCGGGCTCTGGGTCTCTCACCCCGGGCTCTGGGTCTCTCGCCACGGGCTCTGGGTCTCTCGCCCCGGGCTCTGGGTGCCTCGCCCCGGGCTCTGGGTGCCTCGCCCCGGGCTCTGGGTGCCTCACCCCGGGCTCTGGGTCTCTCACCCCGGGCTCTGGGTCTCTCACACCGGGCTCGGGGTCTCTCACCCCGGGCTCTGGGTGCCTCACCCCGGGCTCTGGGTCTCTCACCCCGGGCTCTGGGTGCCTCACCCCGGGCTCTGGGTCTCTCTCCCCGGACTCTGGGTCCCTCACCCCGGGCTCTGGGTCTCTCACCCCGGGCTCTGGGTCTCTCACCCTGGGCTCTGGGTGCCTCACCCCGGGCTCTGGGTCTCTCACCCCGGGCTCTGGGTCCCTCACCCCGGGCTCTGGGTCCCTCACCCCGGGCTCTGGGTCTCTCTCCCCGGGCTCTGGGTCCCTCACCCCGGGCTCTGGGTCTCTCACCCCGGGCTCTGGGTCTCTCACACCGGGCTCTGGGTCCCTCACCCCGGGCTCTGGGTCTCTCACCCCGGGCTCTGGGTCCCTCACCCCGGGCTCTGGGTCTCTCACACCGGGCTCTGGGTCTCTCACCCCGGGCTCTGGGTCCCTCACCCCGGGCTCTGGGTCTCTCACCCCGGGCTCTGGGTCTCTCACCCCGGGCTCTGGGTCCCTCACCCCGGGCTCTGGGTCCCTCACCCCGGGCACTGGGTGCCTCACCCCGGGCTCTGGGTCTCTCACCCCGGGCTCTGGGTGCCTCACCCCGGGCTCTGGGTCTCTCTCCCCGGGCTCTGGGTCTCTCACCCCGGGCTCTGGGTCTCTCACCCCGGGCTCCGGGTCCCTCACCCCGGGCTCTGGGTCTCTCACCCCGGGCTCTGGGTCTCTCACCCCGGGCTCTGGGTCTCTCACCCCGGGCTCTGGGTCTCCCTCCCCGGGCTCTGGGTCTCTCACCCCGGGCTCTGGGTGCGTCACCCCGGGCTCTGGGTCTCTCACCCCGGGCTCTGGGTCTCTCACCCCGGGCTCTGGGTCTCTCACCCCGGGCTCTGGGTCTCTCGCCACGGGCTCTGGGTCTCTCGCCCCGGGCTCTGGGTGCCTCGCCCCGGGCTCTGGGTGCCTCGCCCCGGGCTCTGGGTGCCTCACCCCGGGCTCTGGGTCTCTCACCCCGGGCTCTGGGTCTCTCACACCGGGCTCGGGGTCTCTCACCCCGGGCTCTGGGTGCCTCACCCCGGGCTCTGGGTCTCTCACCCCGGGCTCTGGGTGCCTCACCCCGGGCTCTGGGTCTCTCTCCCCGGACTCTGGGTCCCTCACCCCGGGCTCTGGGTCTCTCACCCCGGGCTCTGGGTCTCTCACCCCGGGCTCTGGGTGCCTCACCCCGGGCTCTGGGTCTCTCACCCCGGGCTCTGGGTGCCTCACCCCGGGCTCTGGGTCTCTCTCCCCGGACTCTGGGTCCCTCACCCCGGGCTCTGGGTCTCTCACCCCGGGCTCTGGGTCTCTCACCCCGGGCTCTGGGTGCCTCACCCCGGGCTCTGGGTGCCTCACCCCGGGCTCTGGGTCTCTCACCCCGGGCTCTGGGTCTCTCACCCCGGGCTCTGGGTGCCTCACCCCGGGCTCTGGGTCTCTCACCCCGGGCTCTGGGTCTCTCACCCCGGGCTCTGGGTGCCTCACCCCGGGCTCTGGGTCTCTCACCCCGGGCTCTGGGTCTCTCACCCCGGGCTCTGGGTCTCTCACCCCGGGCTCTGGGTGCCTCACCCCGGGCTCTGGGTGCCTCACCCCGGGCTCTGGGTCCCTCACCCCGGGCTCTGGGTCTCTCACCCCGGGCTCTGGGTCTCTCACCCCGGGCTCTGGGTCTCTCACCCCGGGCTCTGGGTCTCTCACCCCGGGCTCTGGGTGCCTCACCCCGGGCTCTGGGTCTCTCACCCCGGGCTCTGGGTCTCTCACCCCGGGCTCTGGGTCTCTCACCCCGGGCTCTGGGTCTCTCACCCCGGGCTCTGGGTCTCTCACCCCGGGCTCTGGGTCTCTCACCCCGGGCTCTGGGTCTCTCACCCCGGGCTCTGGGTCTCTCACCCCGGGCTCTGGGTGCCTCACCCCGGGCTCTGGGTCTCTCTCCCCGGACTCTGGGTCCCTCACCCCGGGCTCTGGGTCTCTCACCCCGGGCTCTGGGTCTCTCACCCCGGGCTCTGGGTCTCTCACCCCGGGCTCTGGGTGCCTCACCCCGGGCTCTGGGTCTCTCACCCCGGGCTCTGGGTGCCTCACCCCGGGCTCTGGGTCTCTCTCCCCGGACTCTGGGTCCCTCACCCCGGGCTCTGGGTCTCTCACCCCGGGCTCTGGGTCTCTCACCCCGGGCTCTGGGTGCCTCACCCCGGGCTCTGGGTGCCTCACCCCGGGCTCTGGGTGCCTCACCCCGGGCTCTGGGTCTCTCATCCCGGGCTCTGGGTCTCTCACCCCGGGCTCTGGGTGCCTCACCCCGGGCTCTGGGTCTCTCACCCCGGGCTCTGGGTCTCTCACCCCGGGCTCTGGGTCTCTCACCCCGGGCTCTGGGTCTCTCACCCCGGGCTCTGGGTCTCTCACCCCGGGCTCTGGGTGCCTCACCCCGGGCTCTGGGTCTCTCACCCCGGGCTCTGGGTGCCTCACCCCGGGCTCTGGGTCCCTCACCCCGGGTTCTGGGTCTCTCACCCCGGGCTCTGGGTCTCTCACCCCGGGCTCTGGGTCTCTCACCCCGGGCTCTGGGTCTCTCACCCCGGGCTCTGGGTGCCTCACCCCGGGCTCTGGGTCTCTCTCTCTCCCCCCGCCCGGGCTGGGTCTCTCTCTCTCTCTCTCTCCCCGGGCTGGGTCTCTCTCTCTCTTTCCCCGGGCTGGGTCTCTCTCTCTCCCTCCCCGGGCTGGGTCTCTCTCTCTCTCCCTCCCCGGGCTGGGTCTCTCTCTCTCTCCCTCCGCCCGGGCTGGGTCTCTCTCTCTCTCTCTCCCCGGGCTGGGTCTCTCTCTCTCTTTCCCCGGGCTGGGTCTCTCTCTCTCCCTCCCCGGGCTGGGTCTCTCTCTCTCCCTCCCCGGGCTGGGTCTCTCTCTCTCCCCGGGCTGGGTCTCTCTCTCTCCCTCCCCGGGCTGGGTCTCTCTCTCTCCCTCCCCGGGCTGGGTCTCTCTCTCTCTCCCCGGGCTGGGTCTCTCTCTCTCCCTCCCCGGGCTGGGTCTCTCTCTCTCCCCGGGCTGGGTCTCGCTCTCCCCCCGCCGGGCTGGGTCTCTCTCTCTCCCCCCCCCCGGGCTGTGTCTCTCTCTCTCTCTCTCTCTCCCCGGGCTGGGTCTCTCTCTCTCTCCCCGGGCTGGGACTCTCTGTCTCTCCCCGGGCTGGGACTCTCTCTCTCCCCCCCCCCGGGCTGGGTCTCTCTCTCTCCCTCCCCGGGCTGGGTCTCTCTCTCTCTCCCCGGGCTGGGTCTCTCTCTCCCCGGGCTCTGGGTCTCTCTCCCCGGGCTCTGGGTGCCTCACCCCGGGCTCTGGGTGCCTCACCCCGGGCTCTGGGTGCCTCACCCCGGGCTCTGGGTCCCTCACCCCGGGCTCTGGGTCCCTCACCCCGGGCTCTGGGTCCCTCACCCCGGGCTCTGGGTCTCTCACCCCGGGCTCTGGGTCTCTCACCCTGGGCTCTGGGTGCCTCACCCCGGGC
Source organism: Mustelus asterias (assembly GCF_964213995.1). Taxonomy (NCBI): domain Eukaryota; kingdom Metazoa; phylum Chordata; class Chondrichthyes; order Carcharhiniformes; family Triakidae; genus Mustelus; species Mustelus asterias. Next base: position 8,456 of record NW_027593970.1, on the reverse strand, counting down.
TCTGGGTCTCTCACCCCGGGCTCTGGGTCTCTCACCCCGGGCTCTGGGTCTCTCTCCCCGGGCTCTGGGTCTCTCACCCCGGGCTCTGGGTCTCTCACCCCGGGCTCTGGGTGCCTCACCCCGGGCTCTGGGTGCCTCACCCCGGGCTCTGGGTCCCTCACCCCGGGCTCTGGGTCCCTCACCCCGGGATCTGGGTCTCTCACCACGGGCTCTGGGTCTCACAGCACGGGCTCTGGGTCTCTCACCCCGGGCTCTGGGTCCCTCACCCCGGGCTCTGGGTCCCTCACCCCGGGCTCTGGGTGCCTCACCCCGGGCTCTGGGTCTCTCACCCCGGGCTCTGGGTCTCTCACCCCGGGCTCTGGGTCCCTCACCCCGGGCTCTGGGTCCCTCACCTCGGGCTCTGGGTCTCTCTCCCCGGGCTCTGGGTCCCTCACCCCGGGCTCTGGGTCTCTCACCCCGGGCTCTGGGTCTCTCACACCGGGCTCTGGGTCCCTCACCCCGGGCTCTGGGTCTCTCACCCCGGGCTCTGGGTCCCTCACCCCGGGCTCTGGGTCTCTCACACCGGGCTCTGGGTCTCTCACCCCGGGCTCTGGGTCCCTCACCCCGGGCTCTGGGTCTCTCACCCCGGGCTCTGGGTCTCTCACCCCGGGCTCTGGGTCCCTCACCCCGGGCTCTGGGTCCCTCACCCCGGGCACTTGGTGCCTCACCCCGGGCTCTGGGTCTCTCACCCCGGGCTCTGGGTGCCTCACCCCGGGCTCTGGGTCTCTCTCCCCGGGCTCTGGGTCTCTCACCCCGGGCTCTGGGTCTCTCACCCCGGGCTCCGGGTCCCTCACCCCGGGCTCTGGGTCTCTCACCCCGGGCTCTGGGTCTCTCACCCCGGGCTCTGGGTCTCTCACCCCGGGCTCTGGGTCTCCCTCCCCGGGCTCTGGGTCTCTCACCCCGGGCTCTGGGTGCGTCACCCCGGGCTCTGGGTCTCTCACTCCGGGCTCTGGGTCTCTCACCCCGGGCTCTGGGTCTCTCACCCCGGGCTCTGGGTCTCTCGCCACGGGCTCTGGGTCTCTCGCCCCGGGCTCTGGGTGCCTCGCCCCGGGCTCTGGGTGCCTCACCCCGGGCTCTGGGTCTCTCACCCCGGGCTCGGGGTCTCTCACACCGGGCTCGGGGTCTCTCACCCCGGGCTCTGGGTGCCTCACCCCGGGCTCTGGGTCTCTCACCCCGGGCTCTGGGTGCCTCACCCCGGGCTCTGGGTCTCTCTCCCCGGACTCTGGGTCCCTCACCCCGGGCTCTGGGTCTCTCACCCCGGGCTCTGGGTCTCTCACCCCGGGCTCTGGGTGCCTCACCCCGGGCTCTGGGTCTCTCACCCCGGGCTCTGGGTCCCTCACCCCGGGCTCTGGGTGCCTCACCCCGGGCTCTGGGTCTCTCACCCCGGGCTCTGGGTCTCTCTCCCCGGACTCTGGGTCCCTCACCCCGGGCTCTGGGTCTCTCACCCCGGGCTCTGGGTCTCTCACCCCGGGCTCTGGGTCTCTCACCCCGGGCTCTGGGTCTCTCACCCCGGGCGCCTCACCCCGGGATCTGGGTGCCTCACCCCGGGCTCTGGGTGCCTCACCCCGGGCTCTGGGTGCCTCACCCCGGGCTCTGGGTCTCTCACCCCGGGCTCTGGGTCTCTCACCCCGGGCTCTGGGTCTCTCACCCCGGGCTCTGGGTGCCTCACCCCGGGCTCTGGGTGCCTCACCCCGGGCTCTGGGTCTCTCACCCCGGGCTCTGGGTCCCTCACCCCGGGCTCTGGGTCTCTCACCCCGGGCTCTGGGTCCCTCACCCCGGGCTCTGGGTCTCTCACCCCGGGCTCTGGGTCTCTCACCCCGGGCTCTGGGTGCCTCACCCCGGGCTCTGGGTCTCTCACCCCGGGCTCTGGGTGCCTCACCCCGGGCTCTGGGTCTCTCACCCCGGGCTCTGGGTGCCTCACCCCGGGCTCTGGGTCTCTCGCCCCGGGCTCTGGGTCTCTCGCCCCGGGCTCTGGGTCTCTCGCCCCGGGCTCTGGGTCTCTCGCCCCGGGCTCTGGGTCTCTCGCCCCGGGCTCTGGGTCTCTCGCCCCGGGCTCTGGGTCTCTCACCCCGGGCTCTGGGTCTCTCACCCCGGGCTCTGGGTCTCTCACCCCGGGCTCTGGGTCTCTCACCCCGGGCTCTGGGTCTCTCACCCCGGGCTCTGGGTCTCTCACCCCGGGCTCTGGGTCTCTCACCCCGGGCTCTGGGTCTCTCACCCCGGGCTCTGGGTCTCTCACCCCGGGCTCTGGGTCTCTCACCCCGGGCTCTGGGTGCCTCACCCCGGGCTCTGGGTCCCTCACCCCGGGCTCTGGGTCCCTCACCCCGGGCTCTGGGTGCCTCACCCCGGGCTCTGGGTCCCTCACCCCGGGCTCTGGGTCTCTCACCCCGGGCTCTGGGTCTCTCACCCCGGGCTCTGGGTCTCTCACCCCGGGCTCTGGGTCTCTCACCCCGGGCTCTGGGTCTCTCACCCCGGGCTCTGGGTCTCTCACCCCGGGCTCTGGGTCTCTCACCCCGGGCTCTGGGTCTCTCACCCCGGGCTCTGGGTCTCTCACCCCGGGCTCTGGGTGCCTCACCCCGGGCTCTGGGTCTCTCACCCCGGGCTCTGGGTCTCTCACCCCGGGCTCTGGGTCTCTCACCCCGGGCTCTGGGTCTCTCACCCCGGGCTCTGGGTCTCTCACCCCGGGCTCTGGGTCTCTCACCCCGGGCTCTGGGTCTCTCACCCCGGGCTCTGGGTGCCTCACCCCGGGCTCTGGGTGCCTCACCCCGGGCTCTGGGTCTCTCACCCCGGGCTCTGGGTGCCTCACCCCGGGCTCTGGGTGCCTCACCCCGGGCTCTGGGTGCCTCACCCCGGGCTCTGGGTCTCTCACCCCGGGCTCTGGGTCTCTCACCCCGGGCTCTGGGTCTCTCACCCCGGGCTCTGGGTCTCTCACCCCGGGCTCTGGGTGCCTCACCCCGGGCTCTGGGTGCCTCACCCCGGGCTCTGGGTCTCTCACCCCGGGCTCTGGGTCTCTCACCCCGGGCTCTGGGTCCCTCACCCCGGGCTCTGGGTCTCTCACCCCGGGCTCTGGGTGCCTCACCCCGGGCTCTGGGTGCCTCACCCCGGGCTCTGGGTCTCTCACCCCGGGCTCTGGGTGCCTCACCCCGGGCTCTGGGTCCCTCACCCCGGGCTCTGGGTCTCTCACCCCGGGCTCTGGGTGCCTCACCCCGGGCTCTGGGTGCCTCACCCCGGGCTCTGGGTGCCTCACCCCGGGCTCTGGGTCCCTCACCCCGGGCTCTGGGTCTCTCACCCCGGGCTCTGGGTGCCTCACCCCGGGCTCTGGGTGCCTCACCCCGGGCTCTGGGTCTCTCACCCCGGGCTCTGGGTCTCTCACCCCGGGCTCTGGGTGCCTCACCCCGGGCTCTGGGTGCCTCACCCCGGGCTCTGGGTCTCTCACCCCGGGCTCTGGGTGCCTCACCCCGGGCTCTGGGTCTCTCACCCCGGGCTCTGGGTGCCTCACCCCGGGCTCTGGGTGCCTCACCCCGGGCTCTGGGTGCCTCACCCCGGGCTCTGGGTCTCTCACCCCGGGCTCTGGGTCTCTCACCCCGGGCTCTGGGTCTCTCACCCCGGGCTCTGGGTCTCTCACCCCGGGCTCTGGGTCTCTCACCCCGGGCTCTGGGTCCCTCACCCCGGGCTCTGGGTCTCTCACCCCGGGCTCTGGGTCTCTCACCCCGGGCTCTGGGTCTCTCACCCCGGGCTCTGGGTCTCTCACCCCGGGCTCTGGGTCTCTCATCCCGGGCTCTGGGTCCCTCACCCCGGGCTCTGGGTCTCTCACCCCGGGCTCTGGGTCCCTCACCCCGGGCTCTGGGTGCCTCACCCCGGGCTCTGGGTGCCTCACCCCGGGCTCTGGGTCTCTCACCCCGGGCTCTGGGTCTCTCACCCCGGGCTCTGGGTCCCTCACCCCGGGCTCTGGGTCTCTCACCCCGGGCTCTGGGTGCCTCACCCCGGGCTCTGGGTGCCTCACCCCGGGCTCTGGGTCTCTCACCCCGGGCTCTGGGTGCCTCACCCCGGGCTCTGGGTCCCTCACCCCGGGCTCTGGGTCTCTCACCCCGGGCTCTGGGTGCCTCACCCCGGGCTCTGGGTGCCTCACCCCGGGCTCTGGGTGCCTCACCCCGGGCTCTGGGTCCCTCACCCCGGGCTCTGGGTCTCTCACCCCGGGCTCTGGGTCTCTCACCCCGGGCTCTGGGTGCCTCACCCCGGGCTCTGGGTGCCTCACCCCGGGCGCCTCACCCCGGGCTCTGGGTCTCTCACCCCGGGCTCTGGGTGCCTCACCCCGGGCTCTGGGTGCCTCACCCCGGGCTCTGGGTCCCTCACCCCGGGCTCTGGGTCTCTCACCCCGGGCTCTGGGTCCCTCACCCCGGGCTCTGGGTCTCTCACCCCGGGCTCTGGGTCTCTCACCCCGGGCTCTGGGTCTCTCACCCCGGGCTCTGGGTCTCTCACCCCGGGCTCTGGGTGCCTCACCCCGGGCTCTGGGTCTCTCACCCCGGGCTCTGGGTCTCTCACCCCGGGCTCTGGGTCTCTCACCCCGGGCTCTGGGTCTCTCACCCCGGGCTCTGGGTCTCTCACCCCGGGCTCTGGGTGCCTCACCCCGGGCTCTGGGTGCCTCACCCCGGGCTCTGGGTCTCTCACCCCGGGCTCTGGGTGCCTCACCCCGGGCTCTGGGTCCCTCACCCCGGGCTCTGGGTCTCTCACCCCGGGCTCTGGGTCTCTCACCCCGGGCTCTGGGTCTCTCACCCCGGGCTCTGGGTCTCTCACCCCGGGCTCTGGGTGCCTCACCCCGGGCTCTGGGTGCCTCACCCCGGGCTCTGGGTCTCTCACCCCGGGCTCTGGGTCTCTCACCCCGGGCTCTGGGTCTCTCACCCCGGGCTCTGGGTGCCTCACCCCGGGCTCTGGGTGCCTCACCCCGGGCTCTGGGTCTCTCACCCCGGGCTCTGGGTGCCTCACCCCGGGCTCTGGGTCCCTCACCCCGGGCTCTGGGTGCCTCACCCCGGGCTCTGGGTCTCTCACCCCGGGCTCTGGGTCTCTCACCCCGGGCTCTGGGTCTCTCACCCCGGGCTCTGGGTCTCTCACCCCGGGCTCTGGGTGCCTCACCCCGGGCTCTGGGTCTCTCACCCCGGGCTCTGGGTCTCTCACCCCGGGCTCTGGGTCTCTCACCCCGGGCTCTGGGTGCCTCACCCCGGGCTCTGGGTCTCTCACCCCGGGCTCTGGGTCCCTCACCCCGGGCTCTGGGTCCCTCACCCCGGGCTCTGGGTCTCTCACCCCGGGCTCTGGGTCCCTCACCCCGGGCTCTGGGTCTCTCACCCCGGGCTCTGGGTCTCTCACCCCGGGCTCTGGGTCTCTCACCCCGGGCTCTGGGTGCCTCACCCCGGGCTCTGGGTGCCTCACCCCGGGCTCTGGGTCTCTCACCCCGGGCTCTGGGTCTCACACCCCGGGCTCTGGGTCTCTCACCCCGGGCTCTGGGTGCCTCACCCCGGGCTCTGGGTGCCTCACCCCGGGCTCTGGGTCTCTCACCCCGGGCTCTGGGTCTCTCACCCCGGGCTCTGGGTGCCTCACCCCGGGCTCTGGGTGCCTCACCCCGGGCTCTGGGTCCCTCACCCCGGGCTCTGGGTCTCTCACCCCGGGCTCTGGGTCTCTCACCCCGGGCTCTGGGTGCCTCACCCCGGGCTCTGGGTCTCTCACCCCGGGCTCTGGGTCTCTCACCCCGGGCTCTGGGTGCCTCACCCCGGGCTCTGGGTGCCTCACCCCGGGCTCTGGGTCTCTCACCCCGGGCTCTGGGTCTCTCACCCCGGGCTCTGGGTCTCTCACCCCGGGCTCTGGGTCTCTCACCCCGGGCTCTGGGTGCCTCACCCCGGGCTCTGGGTCTCTCACCCCGGGCTCTGGGTCCCTCACCCCGGGCTCTGGGTCCCTCACCCCGGGCTCTGGGTCTCTCACCCCGGGCTCTGGGTCCCTCACCCCGGGCTCTGGGTCCCTCACCCCGGGCTCTGGGTCCCTCACCCCGGGCTCTGGGTGCCTCACCCCGGGCTCTGGGTCTCACACCCCGGGCTCTGGGTCTCTCACCCCGGGCTCTGGGTCTCTCACCCCGGGCTCTGGGTGCCTCACCCCGGGCTCTGGGTCTCTCACCCCGGGCTCTGGGTGCCTCACCCCGGGCTCTGGGTCTCTCACCCCGGGCTCTGGGTCTCTCACCCCGGGCTCTGGGTCTCTCACCCCGGGCTCTGGGTGCCTCACCCCGGGCTCTGGGTGCCTCACCCCGGGCTCTGGGTCCCTCACCCCGGGCTCTGGGTCCCTCACCCCGGGCTCTGGGTCTCTCACCCCGGGCTCTGGGTCCCTCACCCCGGGCTCTGGGTCCCTCACCCCGGGCTCTGGGTCTCTCACCCCGGGCTCTGGGTCTCTCACCCCGGGCTCTGGGTCTCTCACCCCGGGCTCTGGGTGCCTCACCCCGGGCTCTGGGTGCCTCACCCCGGGCTCTGGGTCCCTCACCCCGGGCTCTGGGTCTCTCACCCCGGGCTCTGGGTCTCTCACCCCGGGCTCTGGGTGCCTCACCCCGGGCTCTGGGTCTCTCACCCCGGGCTCTGGGTCTCTCACCCCGGGCTCTGGGTGCCTCACCCCGGGCTCTGGGTGCCTCACCCCGGGCTCTGGGTGCCTCACCCCGGGCTCTGGGTGCCTCACCCCGGGCTCTGGGTCTCTCACCCCGGGCTCTGGGTGCCTCACCCCGGGCTCTGGGTCTCTCACCCCGGGCTCTGGGTGCCTCACCCCGGGCTCTGGGTCTCTCACCCCGGGCTCTGGGTGCCTCACCCCGGGCTCTGGGTCTCTCACCCCGGGCTCTGGGTGCCTCACCCCGGGCTCTGGGTCTCTCACCCCGGGCTCTGGGTCTCTCACCCCGGGCTCTGGGTGCCTCACCCCGGGCTCTGGGTGCCTCACCCCGGGCTCTGGGTCCCTCACCCCGGGCTCTGGGTCTCTCACCCCGGGCTCTGGGTCTCTCACCCCGGGCTCTGGGTGCCTCACCCCGGGCTCTGGGTCTCTCACCCCGGGCTCTGGGTCTCTCACCCCGGGCTCTGGGTGCCTCACCCCGGGCTCTGGGTGCCTCACCCCGGGCTCTGGGTCTCTCACCCCGGGCTCTGGGTGCCTCACCCCGGGCTCTGGGTCTCTCACCCCGGGCTCTGGGTCCCTCACCCCGGGCTCTGGGTCTCTCACCCCGGGCTCTGGGTGCCTCACCCCGGGCTCTGGGTCTCTCACCCCGGGCTCTGGGTGCCTCACCCCGGGCTCTGGGTCTCTCACCCCGGGCTCTGGGTGCCTCACCCCGGGCTCTGGGTCTCTCACCCCGGGCTCTGGGTCTCTCACCCCGGGCTCTGGGTGCCTCACCCCGGGCTCTGGGTCCCTCACCCCGGGCTCTGGGTCTCTCACCCCGGGCTCTGGGTCCCTCACCCCGGGCTCTGGGTGCCTCACCCCGGGCTCTGGGTCTCTCACCCCGGGCTCTGGGTCCCTCACCCCGGGCTCTGGGTGCCTCACCCCGGGCTCTGGGTCTCCGGTTGGGTCACCCCGGCTCTGGGTCTCTCACCCCGGGCTCTGGGTCCCTCACCCCGGGCTCTGGGTCTCTCACCCCGGGCTCTGGGTCTCTCACCCCGGGCTCTGGGTCTCTCACCCCGGGCTCTGGGTGCTCTCACCCCGGGCTCTGGGTCTCTCACCCCGGGCTCTGGGTCTCTCACCCCGGGCTCTGGGTCTCTCACCCCGGGCTCTGGGTCCCTCACCCCGGGCTCTGGGTCTCTCACCCCGGGCTCTGGGTCTCTCACCCCGGGCTCTGGGTCTCTCACCCCGGGCTCTGGGTCTCTCACCCCGGGCTCTGGGTCTCTCACCCGGGCTCTGGGTCTCTCACCCCGGGCTCTGGGTCTCTCACCCCGGGCTCTGGGTCCTCACCCCGGGCTCTGGGTGCCTCACCCCGGGCTCTGGGTCTCTCACCCCGGGCTCTGGGTCTCTCACCCCGGGCTCTGGGTGCTCTCACCCCCGGGCTCTGGGTCTCTCACCCCGGGCTCTGGGTCTCTCACCCCGGGCTCTGGGTCCCTCACCCCGGGCTCTGGGTCTCTCACCCCGGGCTCTGGTGCCTCACCCCGGGCTCTGGGTCTCTCACCCCGGGCTCTGGGTCTCTCACCCCGGGCTCTGGGTCCCTCACCCCGGGCTCTGGGTCTCTCACCCCGGGCTCTGGGTCCCTCACCCCGGGCTCTGGGTCTCTCACCCCGGGCTCTGGGTCTCTCACCCCGGGCTCTGGGTCCCTCACCCCGGGCTCTGGGTCTCTCACCCCGGGCTCTGGGTCCTCACCCCGGGCTCTGGTCTCTCACCCCGGGCTCTGGGTCTCTCACCCCGGGCTCTGGGTCCCTCACCCCGGGCTC
>NW_027593969.1:0-24068 GCF_964213995.1 Mustelus asterias | reverse complement strand
CCTGTCCTGGGAGTGTTTGATGGGGACAGTGTCGAGGGAGCTTTACCCTGTATCTAACCCCGTGCTGTACCTGTCCTGGGAGTGTTTGATGGGGGACAGTGCAGAGGGAGCTTTACTCTGTATCTAACCCCGTGCTGTAACTGTCCTGGGAGTGTTTGATGGGGGACAGTGTAGAGGGAGCTTTACTCTGTATCTAACCCCGTGCTGTACCTGTCCTGGGAGTGTTTGATGGGGACAGTGTAGAGGGAGCTTTACTCTGTATCTAACCCCGTGCTGTACCTGTCCTGGGAGTGTTTGATGGGGACAGTGTAGAGGGAGCTTTACTCTGTATCTAACCCCGTGCTGTACCTGTCCTGGGAGTGTTTGATGGGGGGACAGTGTAGAGGGAGCTTTACTCTGTATCTAACCCCGTGCTGTACCTGTCCTGGGAGTGTTTGATGGGGACAGTGTAGAGGGAGCTTTACTCTGTATCTAACCCCGTGCTGTACCTGTCCTGGGAGTGTTTGATGGGGACAGTGTAGAGGGAGCTTTACTCTGTATCTAACCCCGTGCTGTCCCTGTCCTGGGAGTGTTTGATGGGGACAGTGTAGAGGGAGCTTTACTCTGTATCTAACCCCGTGCTGTACCTGTCCTGGGAGTGTTTGATGGGGGACAGTGTAGAGGGAGCTTTACTCTGTATCTAACCCCGTGCTGTACCTGTCCTGGGAGTGTTTGATGGGGGGACAGTGTAGAGGGAGCTTTACTCTGTGTTTGTGTTGGTTACAGGCCCAGGAGGATGCTGAGAAGCTGCGTTCGATCGTGATGCCCATGGAACTGGAGATTGCGTCCCTGAAAGAGAGGTTGGCCAGGGCAGAGGACCAGGTTGGCATTGCCAGGAGGGCCCTGCAGCGGGTTAACTGGGAGCTCAGGGCAGTGGCTTGCTCCACAAGTGTTAGGATTTCAGCCTCTCCCACTCCCCTCCTTGCCTCGGCTCTCCCATCGGGGAGGGGAGGGGTGTAGAGGGAGCAAATGACCTCTCAGGCTGCCTGATGAGTAAGGTCGTGGATGACACAGAAATTGGAGGAGTTGCCGATAGTGAAGAGGATTGTCAGAGGGTACCGCAAGCTACGGGTGGCACAGCGGGTTAGCGCTGCTGCCTCACAGCGCCAGGGACCCGGGTTCGATTCCCGGCTCGGGTCACTGTCTGTGTGGAGTCCGCACGTCCTCCCCGTGTCTGCGTGGGTTTCCTCCGGGTGCTCCGGTTTCCTCCCACAGTCCAAAGATGTGCGGGTTAGGTGGATTGGCCATGCTAAATTGTCCCTTAGTGTCCAAAGATGTGTAGGTTATTTGGAGTACTGCGTCCAGTTCTGGTCGCCGCACTACCAGAAGGACGTGGAGGCGTTAGAGAGAGTGCAGAGAAGGTTTACCAGGATGTTGCCTGGTATGGAGGGTCTTAGCTCTGAGGAGAGATTGGGTAAACTGGGGTTGTTCTCCTTGGAAAGACGGAGAATGAGGGGAGACCTAATAGAGGTGTATAAAATTATGAAGGGGATAGATAGGGTGAACAGTGGGAAGCTTTTGCCCAGGTCGGAGGTGACGATCACGAGGGGTCACGGGCTCAAGCTGAGAGGGGCGAAGTATAACTCGGATATCAGAGGGATGTTTTTTACACAGAGGGTGGTGGGGGCCTGGAATGCGCTGCCAAGTAGGGTGGTGGAGGCAGGCACGCTGACATCGTTTAAGACTTACCTGGATAGTCACATGAGCAGCCTGGGAATGGAGGGATACAAACGATTGGTCTAGTTGGACCAAGGAGCGGCACAGGCTTGGAGGGCCGAAGGGCCTGTTTCCTGTGCTGTACTGTTCTTTGTTCTTTGTTTTGTTAGGGTGGATTGGCCATGCTAAATTGTCCCTTAGTGTCCAAAGATGTGTAGGTTGGGTGGATTGGCCATGCTAAATTGTCCCTTAGTGTCCAAAGATGTGTAGGTTAGGGGGATTGGCCATGCTAAATTGTCCCTTAGTGTCCAAAGATGTGTAGGTTAGGGGGATTGGCCATGCTAAATTGTCCCTTAGTGTCCAAAGATGTGTAGGTTAGGGGGATTGGCCATGCTAAATTGTCCCTTCATGTCAGGAGGATTAGCAGGGTAAATAGGTGGGGCTACAGGGCATGGGTGGGATTGTGGTCGGTGCAGACTCGATGGGCCGAATGGCCTCCTTCTGCACTGTAGAGATTCTATGATAGAGATCAGTTGGAGACTTGGGCGGAGAGATGGCAGATGGAGTTTAATCCAGACAAATGCGAGGTGATGCATTTTGGTCGAACGAACCAGGGCAGGACTTACTCAGTTAATGGTCGGGCGTTGGGGAGAGTTCCAGAACAAAGAGCTCTCGGGGTACAGGTTCATAGCTCCTTGAAAGTGGAGTCACAGGTGGACAGAGTGGTGAAGAAGGCATTCGGCATGCTTGATTTCATCGGTCAGAACATTGAATACAGGAGTTGGGACGTCTTGTTGAAGTTAGATCATAGAACAGTACAGCACAGTACAGGCCCTTCGGCCCACGATGTTGTGCCGAGCTTTATCTGAAACCAAGATCAAGCTATCCCACTCCCTATCATCCTGGTGTGCTCCATGTGCCTATCCAATAACCGCTTAAATGTTCCTAAAGTGTCTGACTCCACTATCACTGCAGGCAGTCCATTCCACACCCCAACCACTCTCTGCGTAAAGAACCTACCTCTGATATCCTGATAGTGAGAGGGCATGGGATCCAAGGGGCTGTTGCCTTGTGGATCCAGAACTGGCTTGCCTGCAGAAGGCAGAGAGTGGCTGTGGAGGGGTCTTTCTCTGCATGGAGGTCAGTGACCAGTGGAGTGCCCCAGGGATCTGTTCTGGGACCCTTGCTGTTTGTCATTTTCATAAATGACCTGGATGAGGAAGTGGAGGGATGGGTTGGTAAGTTTGCTGACGACACCAAGGTAGGTGGTGTTGTGGATAGTTTGGAGGGATGTCAGAAGTTGCAGCGAGACATAGATAGAATGCAAGACTGGGCGGAGAAGTGGCAGATGGACTTCAACCCGGATAAGTGTGTAGTGATCCATTTTGGCAGATCCAATGGGATGAAGCAGCAGTATAATATGAAGGGTACCATTCTTAGCAGTGTAGAGGATCAGAAGGACCTTGGGGTCCGGGTCCATAGGACTCTTAAATCGGCCTCGCAGGTGGAGGATGCGGTCAAGAAGGCGTACGGCGTACTGGCCTTCATTAATCGAGGGATTGAGTTTAGGAGTCGGGAGATAATGCTGCAGCTTTATAGGACCCTGGTTAGACCCCACTTGGAGTACTGCGCGCAGTTCTGGTCACCTCATTACAGGAAAGATGTTGAAGCCATTGAAAGGGTGCAGAGGAGATTTACAAGGATGTTGCCTGGATTGGGGGGCATGCCTTATGAGGATAGGTTGAGGGAGCTTGGTCTCTTCTCCCTGGAGAGACGAAGGATGAGAGGTGACCTGATAGAGGTTTACAAGATGTTGAGAGGTCTGGATAGGGTAGACTCTCAGAGGCTATTTCCAAGGGCTGAAATGGTTGCTACGAGAGGACACAGGTTTAAGGTGCTGGGGGGTAGGTACAGGGGGGATGTCAGGGGTAAGTTTTTCACTCAGAGGGTGGTGGGTGAGTGGAATCGGCTGACATCGGTGGTGGTGGAGGCAAACTCGTTGGGGTCTTTTAAGAGACTTCTGGATGAGTACATGGGATTTAATGGGATTGAGGGCTATAGATAGGCCTAGAGGTGGGGATGTGATCGGCGCAACTTGTGGGCCGAAGGGCCTGTTTGTGCTGTGGCTTTCTATGTTCCTGTATCTCCCACCACGAACCCTATAGTTATGCCCCCTTGTAATAGCTCCATCCACCCTGTACAAGACATTGGTAAGGCCACACTTGGAATACTGCGTACAGTTCTGGTCACCCCTATTATAGAAAGGATATTATTAAACTAGAAAGAGGGCAGGAAGGATTTACTAGGATGCTACCGGGACTTGATGGAGTGAGTTAGAAGGAGAGGCTGGATAGACTGGGACTTTTTTCTCTGGAGCGTAGGAGGCTGAGGGGTGATCTTATAGAGGTCTATAAAATAATGAGGGGCACAGATCAGCTAGATAGTCAATATCTTTTCTCAAAGGTAGGGGAGTCTAAAACTAGAGGGCAGAGGTTTAAGGTGAGAGATACAGAAGGGTCCAGAGGGGCAATGTTTTCACACAGAGGGTGGTGAGTGTCTGGAATGAGAGGCAGTAGTAGAGGCGGGTACAATTTTGTCTTTTAAAAAGCTGTTACATGGGTGCAGAGGGATATGGGGCAAATGCGGGCAATTGGGATTAGCTTAGGGGTTTCAAAAAAGGGACAGCATGGACAAGTTGGGCCGAAGGGCCTGTTTCCATGCTGGAAACCTCTGTGACCTCGATGAGGATGGGGGTCACGGGCTTCGGGTTGACCCCGAGAATGGAATGGTGAAAGGTCAGAGTGCAGCACTGATTGACTGTTGGCGTATTTTCTCCCCGACCCCCCCCCCCCCCCCCTTTCCCCGAACGCAGCTCTCCGCCGACCCGTCCCTGACACCCTCCCTCCCCCAGCGCTGGGAGGCGGGCTCACCCCCGCGGGAGTGGGTCCCCGAGGAGGGCGACGGCTGCACCGTGGCTGACACCTTCGCCGCCAACTGTACCACCTGGAGCACCGCCTCGGGGCGGGAGCCCTGCCCAGGGCGACCCCTACCCGCTGGGAGGGAGGACACGGCCTCACTGCTCTCAACCGGCACCCTGGTTCCAGAATCCATCTACCTCCCTCCGCCCGGGCATCACCTACTCCTGGACGAGGAATGGAGTGAGCTGCAGCAAGAGGTGAGGTGCCCGCAACGCCCAGCTCCGCCTGCCTCTCCCTCTCTGGCCGTCTCTCTCTCTCGCTCTCTCTGGCCGTCTCTCTCTCTCTCTCGCCGTCTCTCCCTCTCTCACTCTCGCCGTCTCTCTCTCTCTCGCTCTCTCACCGTCTCTCTCTCGCCGTCTCCCTCTCTCTCGCTCTCTCACCGTCTCTCTCTCGCCGTCTCTCTCTCTCGAGCCGTCTCTCTCTCTCTCTCGAGCCGTGTCTCTCTCTCTCGCCGTCTCTCTCTCTCTCGCCGTCTCTCTCTCTCGCTGTCTCTCTCTCTCTCTCGAGCCGTCTCTCTTCCTCTCGCCGTCTCTCTCTCTCTCGCCGTCTCTCTCTCTCTCGGCGTCTCTCTCTCTCGAGCCGTCTCTCTCTCTCTCTCTCGCTGTCTCTCTCTCTCTCGCCGTCTCTCTCTCTCTCGCCGTCTCTCTCTCTCTCTCACTCGCCGTCTCTCTCTCTCTCGCCGTCTCTCCCTCTCTCTCTCGAGCCGTCTCTCTCTCTCTCGAGCCGTCTCTCTCTCTCTCTCGCCGTCTCTCTCTCGCCGTCTCTCTCTCTCGCCGTCTCTCTCTCTCTCTCTCGCCGTCTCTCTCTCTCTCTCTCGCCGTCTCTCTCTCTCTCTCTCTCGAGCCGTCTCTCTCTCTCGAGCCGTCTCTCTCTCTCGAGCCGTCTCTCTCTCTCTCGAGCCGTCTCTCTCTCTCGCTGTCTCTCTCTCTCTCGAGCCGTCTCTCTCTCTCTCGAGCCGTCTCTCTCTCTCTCTCTCGCCGTCTCTCTCTCTCTCGCCGTCTCTCTCTCTCTCGCCGTCTCTCTCTCTCTCTCGCTCTCTCGAGCCGTCTCTCTCTCTCTCGCCGTCTCTCTCTCGCCGTCTCTCTCTCTCTCTCTCGCCGTCTCTCTCTCTCTCTCTCGCCGTCTCTCTTCCTCTCGCCGTCTCTCTCTCTCTCTCGCTCTCTCGAGCCGTCTCTCTCTCTCGAGCCGTCTCTCTCTCTCTCTCTCGCCATCTCTCTCTCTCTCTCTCGCCGTCTCTCTCTCTCTCTCTCGCCGTCTCTCTCTCTCTCTCTCGCCGTCTCTCTCTCTCTCACTCACCGTCTCTCTCTCTCTCTCTCGCCGTCTCTCTCTCTCTCGAGCCGTCTCTCTCTCTCTGGCCGTCTCTCTCTCTCGCCCTCTCTCTCTCTCTCTCACCGTCTCTCTCTCTCTCGCCGTCTCTCTCTCTCTCGCCGTCTCTCTCTCTCTCTCTCGAGCCATCTCTCTCTCTCGCCGTCTCTCTCTCTCTCCCTCTCTCTCTCTCTCGGTGTCTCTCTCTCTCTCGCCATCTCTCTCTCTCTCTCGCCGTCTCTCTCTCTCTCGCCGTCTCTCTCTCTCTCGCCGTCTCTCTCTCTCTCTATTGCCGTCTCTCTCTCTCTCGAGCCATCTCTCTCTCTCGAGCCGTCTCTCTCTCTCTCGAGCCGTCTCTCTCTCCCTCTCGCCGTCTCTCTCTCTCTCGCCGTCTCTCTCTCTCTCTCTCTCGCCGTCTCTCTCTCTCTCTCTCGCCGTCTCTCTCTCTCTCGCCGTCTCTCTCTCTCTCGCCGTCTCTCTCTCTCTCTCGCCGTCTCTCTCTCTCTCGCCGTCTCTCTCTCGCCGTCTCTCTCTCTCTCGCCGTCTCTCTCTCTCTCGCCGTCTCTCTCTCTCTCGCCGTCTCTCTCTCTCTCACCGTCTCTCTCTCTCTCGCCGTCTCTCTCTCCCTCTCGCCGTCTCTCTCTCTCTCTCTCTCGCCGTCTCTCTCTCTCTCTCGCCGTCTCTCTCTCTCTCGCCGTCTCTCTCTCGCCCTCTCTCTCTCTCGCCGTCTCTCTCTCTCTCGCCGTCTCTCTCTCTCTCTCGAGCCGTCTCTCTCTCCCTCTCGCCGTCTCTCTCTCTCTCGCCGTCTCTCTCTCTCTCTCGCCGTCTCTCTCTCTCTCGCCGTCTCTCTCTCGCCCTCTCTCTCTCTCGCCGTCTCTCTCTCTCGAGCCGTCTCTCTCTCTCTCTCGCCGTCTCTCTCTCTCTCGCTGTCTCTCTCTCTCTCGCCGTCTCTCTCTCTCTCTCGCCGTCTCTCTCTCTCTCTCTCGCCGTCTCTCTATCTCTCGCCGTCTCTCTCTCTCTCTCGCCGTCTCTCTCTCTCTCGCCGTCTCTCTCTCTCTCTCGCCGTCTCTCTCGCTCTCTCTCGCCGTCTCTCTCGCTCTCTCTCGCCGTCTCTCTCTGTCTCTCTCTGTCTCTCTCTCTGTCTCTCTCTCTCGCCGTCTCTCTCTCGCCGTCTCTCTCTCTCTCTCGCCGTCTCTCTCTCTCTCTCTCTCGAGCCGTCTCTCTCTCTCTCTCGCCGTCTCACTCTCTCTCGAGCCGTCTCTCTCTCTCTCTCTCGAGCCGTCTCTCTCTCTCTCTCGCCGTCTCTCTCTCTCGCCGTCTCTCTCTCTCTCTCTCGCCGTCTCTCTCTCTCTCGAGCCGTCTCTCTCTCTCGAGCCGTCTCTCTCTCTCTCTCGCCGTCTCTCTCTCTCTCTCTCTCTCTCGAGCCGTCTCTCTCTCTCGAGCCGTCTCTCTCTCTCTCTCGCCGTCTCTCTCTCTCTCTCGCCGTCTCTCTCTCTCTCTCGCCGTCTCTCTCTCTCTCTCTCGCCCTCTCTCTCTCTCTCTCTCGAGCCGTCTCTCTCTCTTGAACCGTCTCTCTCTCTCTCTCGCCGTCTCTCTCTCTCTCTCGCTGTCTCTCTCTCTCTCTCGCCGTCTCTCTCTCTCTCTCTCGCCTTCTCTCTCTCTCTCGCCGTCTCTCTCTCTCTCGCCGTCTCTCTCTCTCTCGCCGTCTCTCTCTCTCTCGCCGTCTCTCTCTCTCTCGCCGTCTCTCTCTCTCTCTCGCCCTCTCTCTCTCTCGCCGTCTCTCTCTCTCTCGTCTCTCTCTCGCCGTCTCTCTCTCTCTCTCTCTCTCTCTCTCGAGCCGTCTCTCTCTCTCGAGCCGTCTCTCTCTCTCTCGCCGTCTCTCTCTCTCTCGCCGTCTCTCTCTCTCTCGCCGTCTCTCTCTCTCTCGCCGTCTCTCTCTCTCTCTCTCTCGGTGTCTCTCTCTCGCTCTCTCTGCCCCTCTCACACTCTTCCTTTCTCCTATCTCTCCAGGTGAAGCAGCACAAGGTGTCCCTACACCAGACACGGGAGCAGCTGGAAAGGGAGTCGATGGTCAGAAAAAACCTGGAGGAAGCCTTGAGACAAAGCAGTGACAATTGCAGCCACGAGGTGACCAGGAACGGTGTCTCTCAGTCCCCTCTCTCTCTCTCTCAGGGAGATATCTGTACACTGACTGGTGTCTCTCAGTCCCCTCTCTCTCTCTCTCTCAGGGAGATATCTGTACACTGACTGGTGTCTCTCAGTCCTCTCTCTCTCTCTCTCAGGGAGATATCTGTACACTGACTGGTGTCTCTCAGTCCTCTCTCTCTCAGGGAGATATCTGTACACTGACTGGTGTCTCTCAGTCCCCTCTCTCTCTCTCAGCGAGATATCTGTACACTGACTGGTGTCTCTCAGTCCCCTCTATCTTTGTCAGGGAGATATCTGTACACTGACTGGTGTCTCTCAGTCCCCTCTCTCTCAGGGAGATATCTGTACACTGACTGGTGTCTCTCAGTCCCCTCTCTCTCTCAGGGAGATATCTGTACACTGACTGGTGTCTCTCAGTCCTCTCTCTCTCTGAGGGAGATATCTGTACACTGACTGGTGTCTCTCAATCCCCCCTCTCTCTCTCAGGGAGTTATCTGTACACTGACTGGTGTCTCTCAGTCCCCCCTCTCTCTCTCAGGGAGTTATCTGTACACTGACTGGTGTCTCTCAGTCCTCTCTCTCTCTCTCTCTCTCAGGGAGATATCTGCACACTGACTGGTGTCTCTCAGTCCCCTCTCTCTCTCAGGGAGATATCTGTACACTGACTGGTGTCTCTCAGTCCTCTCTCTCTCTCAGGGAGATATCTGTACACTGACTGGTGTCTCTCAGTCCTCTCTCTCTCTCTCTCAGGGAGATATCTGCACACTGACTGGTGTCTCTCAGTCCCCTCTCTCTCTCAGGGAGATATCTGTACACTGACTGGTGTCTCTCAGTCCCCTCTCTCTCTCAGGGAGATATCTGTACACTGACTGGTGTCTCTCAGTCCCCTCTCTCTCTCTCTCTCAGGGTGATATCTGTACACTGACTGGTGTCTCTCAGTCCTCTCTCTCTCAGGGAGATATCTGTACACTGACTGGTGTCTCTCAATCCCCTCTCTCTCAGGGAGATATCTGTACACTGACTGGTGTCTCTCAGTCCTCTCTCTCTCTCAGGGAGATATCTGTACACTGACTGGTGTCTCTCAGTCCCCTCTCTCTCTCTCAGGGACATATCTGTACACTGACTGGTGTCTCTCAGTCCTCTCTCTCTCACTCAGGGAGATATCTGTACACTGACTGGTGTCTCTCAGTCCTCTCTCTCTCACTCAGGGAGATATCTGTACACTGACTGGTGTCTCTCAGTCCTCTCTCTCTCTCTCAGGGAGATATCTGTACACTGACTGGTGTCTCTCAGTCTTCTCTCTCAGGGAGATATCTGTACACTGACTGGTGTCTCTCAGTCCCCTCTCTCTCTCTCAGGGAGATATCTGTACACTGACTGGTGTCTCTCAGTCCTCTCTCTCAGGGAGATATCTGTACACTGACTGGTGTCTCTCAGTCCCCTCTCTCTCTCTCTCAGGGAGATATCTGTACACTGACTGGTGTCTCTCAGTCCCCTCTCTCTCTCTCTCAGGGAGATATCTGTACACTGACTGGTGTCTCTCAGTCCCCTCTCTCTCTCTCAGGGAGATATCTGTACACTGACTGGTGTCTCTCAGTCCCCTCTCTCTCTCTCTCTCAGGGAGATATCTGTACACTGACTGGTGTCTCTCAGTCCCCTCTCTCTCTCTCAGGGAGATATCTGTACACTGACTGGTGTCTCTCAGTCCCCTCTCTCTCTCTCAGGGAGATATCTGTACACTGACTGGTGTCTCTCAGTCCCCTCTCTCTCTCAGGGAGATATCTGTACACTGACCGGTGTCTCTCAGTCCTCTCTCTCAGGGAGATATCTGTACACTGACTGGTGTCTCTCAGTCCCCTCTCTCTCTCAGGGACATATCTGTACACTGACTGGTGTCTCTCAGTCCCGTCTCTCTTTCTCAGGGACATATCTGTACACTGACTGGTGTCTCTCAGTCCTCTCTCTCTCTCAGGGAGATATCTGTGCACTGACCGGTGTCTCTCAGTCCCCTCTCTTTCCCTCAGGGAGATAACTGTACACTGACTGGTGTCTCTCAGTCCTCTCTCTCTCTCAGGGAGATATCTGTACACTGACTGGTGTCTCTCAGTCCCCTCTCTCTCTCTCTCTCTCTCTCAGGGAGATATCTGTACACTGACTGGTGTCTCTCAGTCCCCTCTCTCTCTCAGGGAGATATCTGTACACTGACTGGTGTCTCTCAGTCCCCTCTCTCTCTCAGGGTGATATCGGTACACTGACTGGTGTCTCTCAGTCCCCTCTCTCTCTCAGGGAGATATCTGTACACTGACTGGTGTCTCTCAGTCCCCTCTCTCTCTCTCAGGGAGATATCTGTACACTGACTGGTGTCTCTCAGTCCCCTCTCTCTCTCTCAGGGAGATATCTGTACACTGACTGGTGTCTCTCAGTCCTCTCTGTCTCAGGGAGATATCTGTACACTGACTGGTGTCTCTCAGTCCCCTCTCTCTCTCTCAGGGAGATATCTGTACACTGACTGGTGTCTCTCAGTCCTCTCTCTCTCGCTCAGGGAGATATCTGTACACTGACTGGTGTCTCTCAGTCCTCTCTCTCTCTCTCTCAGGGAGATATCTGTACACTGACTGGTGTCTCTCAGTCCCCTCTCTCTCTCTCAGGGAGATATCTGTACACTGACTGGTGTCTCTCAGTCCTCTCTCTCTCGCTCAGGGAGATATCTGTACACTGACTGGTGTCTCTCAGTTCTCTCTCTCTCAGGGAGATATCTGTACACTGACTGGTGTCTCTCAGTCCTCTCCCTCTCTCTCAGGGAGATATCTGTGCACTGATTTGTATGATTGTTGTGGTCTGCACGTGTTAGAATGTGTCGGTTGCAAATAACCCTTTCTGTTCCGGACACAGATCGCGTTGCTCCAGGAAAAAGTCGATTCCTCAGCCCTGGAAGTACAAAGGATCAGAGAAATGTTTCTTCAGACACAGAAGCGATTACAGACACAGATGGTGAATTCAAACTCTGAGCCTATTCACCCGGGCTATGGGGAGAGAGCGGGGCAGTGGGATTAGTTTGGGATTGATACAGGGCTATGGGGGGAGAGCGGGGCAGTGGGATTAGTTTGGGGATTGATACAGGGCTACGGGGAGAGAGCGGGGCAGTGGGATTAGTTTGGGGATTGATACAGGGCTATGGGGAGAGAGCGGGGCAGTGGGATTAGTTTGGGGATTGATACAGGGCTATGGGGGGAGAGCGGGGCAGTGGGATTAGTTTGGGGATTGATACAGGGCTACGGGGAGAGAGCGGGGCAGTGGGATTAGTTTGGGGATTGATACAGGGCTATGGGGAGGGAGCGGGGCAGTGGGATTAGTTTAGGGATTGATACAGGGCTATGGGGAGGGAGCGGGGCAGTGGGATTAGATTGGGGATTGATACAGGGCTATGGGGAGGGAGCGGGGCAGTGGGATTAGATTGGGGATTGATACAGGGCTATGGGGAGAGAGCGGGGCAGTGGGATTAGTTTAGGGATTGATACAGGGCTATGGGGAGGGAGCGGGGCAGTGGGATTAGTTTAGGGATTGATACAGGGCTATGGGGGGAGAGCAGGGCAGTGGGATTAGTTTGGGGATTGATACAGGGCTATGGGGAGGGAGCGGGGCAGTGGGATTAGTTTAGGGATTGATACAGGGCTATGGGGGGAGAGCAGGGCAGTGGGATTAGTTTGGGGATTGATACAGGGCTAAGGGGAGAGAGCGGGGCAGTGGGATTAGTTTGGGGATTGATACAGGGCTATGGGGAGAGAGCGGGGCAGTGGGATTAGTTTGGGGATTGATACAGGGCTATGGGGAGAGAGCGGGGCAGTGGGATTAGTTTGGGGATTGATACAGGGCTATGGGGAGAGAGCGGGGCAGTGGGATTAGTTTGGGGATTGATACAGGGCTATGGGGAGAGAGCGGGGCAGTGGGATTAGTTTGGGGATTGATACAGGGCTATGGGCAGAGAGCGGGGCAGTGGGATTAGTTTGGGGATTGATACAGGGCTATGGGGAGAGAGCGGGGCAGTGGGATTAGTTTGGGGATTGATACAGGGTTATGGGGAGAGAGCGGGGCAGTGGGATTAGTTTGGGGATTGATACAGGGCTATGGGGAGAGAGCGGGGCAGTGGGATTAGTTTGGGGATTGATACAGGGCTATGGGGAGAGAGCGGGACAGTGGGATTAGTTTGGGGATTGATACAGGGCTATGGGGAGAGAGCGGGGGCAGTGGGATTCGTTTGGGGATTGATACAGGGCTATGGGGAGAGAGCGGGGCAGTGGGATTAGTTTGGGGATTGATACAGGGCTATGGGGAGAGAGCGGGACAGTGGGATTAGTTTGGGGATTGATACAGGGCTATGGGGAGAGAGCGGGGGCAGTGGGATTAGTTTGGGGATTGATACAGGGCTATGGGGAGAGAGCGGGGCAGTGGGATTAGTTTGGGGATTGATACAGGGCTATGGGCAGAGAGCGGTGCAGTGGGATTAGTTTGGGGATTGATACAGGGCTATGGGGAGAGAGCGGGGCAGTGGCATTAGTTTGGGGATTGATACAGGGCTATGGGCAGAGAGCGGGGCAGTGGGATTAGTTTGGGGATTGATACAGGGCTATGGGGAGAGAGCGGGGGCAGTGGGATTAGTTTGGGGATTGATACAGGGCTATGGGGAGAGAGCGGGGCAGTGGGATTAGTTTGGGGATTGATACAGGGCTATGGGCAGAGAGCGGGGGCAGTGGGATTAGTTTGGGGATTGATACAGGGCTATGGGGAGAGAGCGGGGCAGTGGGATTAGTTTGGGGATTGATACAGGGCTATGGGGAGAGAGCGGGGCATTGGGATTAGTTTGGGGATTGATACAGGGCTATGGGGGGAGAGCGGGGCAGTGGGATTAGTTTGGGGATTGATACAGGGCTATGGGGAGAGAGCGGGGGCAGTGGGATTAGTTTGGGGATTGATACAGGGCAATGGGGAGAGAGCGGGGCAGTGGGATTAGTTTGGGGATTGATACAGGGCTATGGGGAGGGAGCGGGGCAGTGGGATTAGTTTGGGGATTGATACAGGGCTACGGGGAGAGAGCGGGGCAGTGGGATTAGTTTGGGGATTGATACAGGGCTATGGGGAGAGAGCGGGGCAGTGGGATTAGTTTGGGGATTGATACAGGGCTATGGGGAGAGAGCGGGGGCAGTGGGATTAGTTTGGGGATTGATACAGGGCTATGGGGAGCGAGCGGGGCAGTGGGATTAGTTTGGGGATTGATACAGGGCTATGGGGAGAGAGCGGGGCAGTGGGATTAGTTTGGGGATTGACACAGGGCTATGGGGAGGGAGCGGGGCAGTGGGATTAGTTTGGGGATTGATACAGGGCTATGGGGAGAGAGCGGGGGGCAGTGGGATTAGTTTGGGGATTGATACAGGGCTATGGGGAGAGAGCGGGGCAGTGGGATTAGTTTGGGGATTGATACAGGGCTATGGGGAGAGAGCGGGGCAGTGGGATTAGTTTGGGGATTGATACAGGGCTATGGGGGGAGAGCGGGGCAGTGGGATTAGTTTGGGGATTGATACAGGATCGATACGGGGGAGAGAAGGAGGCAGATGTATGGAGATTTAGAGGAACATGGGGTGAGGGAATGATAAAGAGAGCGATGGCCGGTGGATCAAAGTGAGAGGGAAGGAAAGTGGCGAAGAGATAGACCGAGGGAGAGATGGAGGGAAGGCAGCACGAGACTGGCGGAGAGAGAGGGGAGGACTGACAGGGATATCCCTGTCCTCCCTTCTCTCCCTCTCCCCTCCCACACTCACCCTCTCCCTCTCTCTCCGCCGCCCGCAGGTCCAACTGATGGCGACGCACAAAGAACTCTGCCAGTGGAACCGCCAACTACAGGGGGAGAACCAGACGCTGAAGGAGCTGCGAACACAGCCCCAAGCGGCCCGCAGTCCTGCCTCGGGGGGACAGGTAAGGCGCGCAGGGCAGGGGGCGGGTTCGGAGTCTCACCTCTCTCACCCAGGGGCCAAACCGGCGCCGTCTCCCCCCGCGGCTGACGCCCCCGCACTCACTCCTCTCTCTGTCCGTTACCCCCACAGGGAACCGGAGCTCCCGCATCGCTGGGACAACACTCGATGGAGGACATCGGTAAGTCCCCGGTCAAACTCCTTCATATCTCATCAGCAAACACACGGCCTCCAGCCACTCGACTCCCTCTGAGCGAATAAGAGCAAAAATGGGCTATTATTTAAATGGTTAAAGGAATTGCAGCGCGCTGCTGTGCAGAGGGACCTGGGCGTCCTTGTGCGGGAATCTCAAGGAGTTGGTTTGCAGGTGCAGCAGGGAATGAAGGCGGAAAATTGGATTTTGTCCTTCATTGCGAGAGGGATGGAGTTTAAAGACAGCGAGGTTATGTTGCAGCTGTATAAGGTGCTGGTGAGGCCACACCTGGAGTACTGTGTACAGTTTTGGTCTCCTTACTTGAGAAAGGATATACTGGCACTGGAGGGGGTGCAGAGGAGATTCACTCGGTTGATTCTGGAGTTGAGAGGGTTGGCTTATGAGGAGAGACTGAGTAGACTGGGGCTATACTCATTGGACTTGAGAAGAATGAGGGGGGGATCTTATAGAAACATATAAGATGATGAAGGGAATAGATAAGATAGAAGCAGGGAGGTTGTTTCCACTGGCGGGTGAAACTAGAACTCGGGGGCATAGCCTCAAAATAAGGGGGAGCAGATTTAGGACTGAGTTGAGGAGGAACTTCTTCACACAAAGGGTTGTGAATCTGTGGAAATCCCTGCCCAGTTGAGGCTCCCTCATTGAATGTTTTTAAGGCAAGGATAGATAGATTTTGGAACGGTGAAGGAATTAAGGTGAGCGGGCGGGTAAGTGGAGCCGAGTCCACGAAAAGATCAGCCGTGATCTTATTGAATGGCGGAGCAGGGGCCAGATGGCCGACTCCTGCTCCTAGTTCTGATGTTCTCCACCTATCTCTGTAACCCCCTCCAGCCCCCCTGCACCCCCTCCCTATCTCTGTAACCCCCTCCAGCCCCCTACACCCCCTCCCTATCTCTGTAACCTCCTCCAGCCCCCCTACACCCCCTCCCTATCTCTGTAACCTCCTCCAGCCCCCTACACCCCCCTCCCTATCTCTGTAACCTCCTACAGCCCCCTACACCCCCCTCCCTATCTCTGTAACCCCCTCCAGCCCCCTACACCCCCTCCCTATCTCTGTAACCCCCTCCAGCCCCCTACACCCCCTCCCTATCTCTGTAACCCCCTCCAGCCCCCTACACCCCCTCCCTATCTCTGTAACCTCCTACAGCCCCCTACACCCCCTCCCTATCTCTGTAACCTCCTCCAGCCCCCCTACACCCCCTCCCTATCTCTGTAACCCCCTCCAGCCCCCTACACCCCCTCCCTATCTCTGTAACCTCCTCCAGCCCCCTACACCCCCTCCCTATCTCTGTAACCCCCTCCAGCCCCCTACACCCCTCCCTATCTCTGTAACCTCCTCCAGCCCCCTACACCCCCTCCCTATCTCTGTAACCCCCTCCAGCCCTCTACACCCCCTCCCTATCTCTGTAACCTCCTCCAGCCCCCTACACCCCCTCCCTATCTCTGTAACCTCCTCCAACCCCCTACACCCCCTCCCTATCTCTGTAACCTCCTCCAGCCCCCTACACCCCCTCCCTATCTCTGTAACCCCCTCCAGCCCCCTACACCCCCTCCCTATCTCTGTAACCCCCTCCAGTCCCCTACACCCCTCTCCCTATCTCTGTAACCCCCTCCAGCCCCCTACACCCGCTCCCTATCTCTGTAACCTCCTCCAGCCCCCTATACCCCTCCCT
This sequence comes from Mustelus asterias, assembly GCF_964213995.1. Taxonomy (NCBI): domain Eukaryota; kingdom Metazoa; phylum Chordata; class Chondrichthyes; order Carcharhiniformes; family Triakidae; genus Mustelus; species Mustelus asterias. The sequence continues at coordinate 8,092 of NW_027593969.1, read as the reverse complement.
ATCTCTGTAACCTCCTCCAGCCCCCTACACCCCCTTCCTATCTCTGTAACCTCCTCCAGCCCCCTACACCCCCTCCCTATCTCTGTAACCTCCTCCAGCCCCCTACACCCCCTCCCTATCTCTGTAACCCCCTCCAGCCCCCTACACCCCCTCCCTATCTCTGTAACCTCCTCCAGCCCCTACACTCCCTCCCTATCTCTGTAACCCCCTCCAGCCCCCTACACCCCCTCCCTATCTCTGTAACCTCCTCCCTCCCCTACACCCCCTCCCTATCTCTGTAACCTCCTCCCTCCCCTACCCCCTCCCTATCTCTGTAACCTCCTCCAGCCCGACACCCCCTCCCTATCTCTGTAACCTCCTCCAGCCCCCTACACCCCCTCCCTATCTCTGTAACCTCCTCCAGCCCCCCTACACCCCCTCCCTATCTCTGTAACCTCCTCCAGCCCCCCTACACCCCCTCCCTATCTCTGTAACCCCCTCCAGCCCCTACACCCCCTCCCTATCTCTGTAACCTCCTCCCTCCCCTACACCCCCTCCCTATCTCTGTAACCTCCTCCCTCCCCTACACCCCCTCCCTATCTCTGTAACCTCCTCCCTCCCCTACCCCCTCCCTATCTCTGTAACCTCCTCCAGCCCGACACCCCCTCCCTATCTCTGTAACCCCCTCCAGCCCCTACACCCCCTCCCTATCTCTGTAACCTCCTCCAGCCCCCCTACACCCCTCCCTATCTCTGTAACCTCCTCCAGCCCCCTACACCCCCTCCATATCTCTGTAACCTCCTCCAGCCCCCTACGCCCCCTCCCTATCTCTGTAACCTCCTCCAGCCCCCTACACCCCCTCCCTATCTCTGCAACCTCCTCCAGCCCCTACACCCCCTCCCTATCTCTGTAACCTCCTCCAGCCCCCTACACCCCCCTCCCTATCTCTGTAACCTCCTCCAGTCCCTACACCCCTCCCTATCTCTGTAACTTTCTCCAGCCCCCTACACCCCCTCCCTATCTCTGTAACCCCCTCCAGCCCCCTACACCCCCTCCCTATCTCTGTAACCTCCTCCAGCCCCCTACACCCCCTCCCTATCTCTGTAACCTCCTCCAGTCCCTACACCCCCTCCCTATCTCTGTAACCCCCTCCAGCCCCCTACACCCCCTCCCTATCTCTGTAACCTCCTCCAGCCCGACAACCCTCCCTATCTCTGTAACCTCCTCCAGCCCCCTACACCCCTCCCTATCTCTGTAACCTCCTCCAGCCCCCTACACCCCTCCCTATCTCTGTAACCTCCTCCAGCCCCCTACACCCCACCATATCTCTGTAACCTCCTCCAGCCCCCTACACCCCCTCCCTATCTCTGTAAGCTCCTCCAGCCCCCTACACCCCCTCCCTATCTCTGTAACCTCCTCCAGCCCCTACACCCCCTCCCTATCGCTGTAACCTCCTCCAGCCCCCTACACCCCCTCCCTATCTCTGTAACCTCCTCCAGCCCCTACATCCCCTCCCTATCTCTGTAACCTCCTACAACCCTCCCTGGTTAGACCACACTCGGAGCACCGTGTACAGTTCTGGTCCGGTTAGACCACACTCGGAGCACCGTGTACAGTTCTGGTCCGGTTAGACCACACTCGGAGCACCGTGTACAGTTCTGGTCCGGTTAGACCACACTCGGAGCACCGTGTACAGTTCTGGTCCGGTTAGACCACACTCGGAGCACCGTGTACAGTCCTGGTCCGGTTAGACCACACTCGGAGCACCGTGTACAGTTCTGGTCCGGTTAGACCACACTCGGAGCACCGTGTACAGTTCTGGTCCGGTTAGACCACACTCGGAGCACCGTGTACAGTTCTGGTCCGGTTAGACCACACTCGGAGCACCGTGTACAGTTCTGGTCCGGTTAGACCACACTCGGAGCACTGTGTACAGTTCTGGTCCGGTTAGACCACACTCGGAGCACTGTGTACAGTTCTGGTCCGGTTAGACCACACTCGGAGCACCGTGTACAGTTCTGGTCCGGTTAGACCACACTCGGAGCACCGTGTACAGTTCTGGTCCGGTTAGACCACACCCGGAGCACCGTGTACAGTTCTGGTCCGGTTAGACCACACTCGGAGCACCGTGTACAGTTCTGGTCCGGTTAGACCACACTCGGAGCACTGTGTACAGTTCTGGTCCGGTTAGACCACACTCGGAGCACCGTGTACAGTTCTGGTCCGGTTAGACCACACTCGGAGCACCGTGTACAGTTCTGGTCCGGTTAGACCACACTCGGGGCACCGTGTACAGTTCTGCTCCGGTTACGAAAGGCATGTATTGTGTTCAGTGATGAGAGATTGAGTTAGGATTGAAGTTAAACATGTTTCCTGATTCTGTTCCTCCTTCTCTCTCCCGTGATCTAGTTGGGGATCTTACTCAGGCTGCAGGATGCTCCCAGGATCGGAGTAATGAGGTGAGTGCGTGACATCGGGAATTGTAAAGCCTGATGAGCTGATCTTTCAGCTCACCTCCCTCTCTCCCCCCGCACTCTCCCCGTATCCCCTCGATTCCCCCTCCCTCCCCCCCCGCACTCTCCCCGTATCCCCTCGATTCCCCCTCCCTCCCTCCCCCCACACTCTCCCCGTATCCCCTCGATTCCCCCTCCCTCCCTCCCCCCACACTCTCCCCATATCCCCTCGATTCCCCCTCCCTCCCCCCCGCACTCTCCCCGTATCCCCTCGATTCCCCCTCCCTACCCCCCCACTCTCCCCGTATCCCCTCGATTCCCCCTCACTCCCCCCGCACTCTCCCCGTATCCCCTCGATTCCCCCTCCCTCCCCCCTGCACTCTCCCCGTATCCCCTCGATTCCCCCTCCCTCAACCCCGCATTCTCCCCGTATCCCCTCGATTCCCCCTCCCTCCCCCCGCACTCTCCCCGTATCCCCTCGATTCCCCCTCCCTCCCCCCCGCACTCTCCCCGTATCCCCTCGATTCCCCCTCCCTCCCCCCGTATCCCCTCGATTCCCCCTCCCTCCCCCCCGCACTCTCCCCGTATCCCCTCGATTCCCCCTCCCTCCCCCCGTATCCCCTCGATTCCCCCTCCCTCCCCCCCGCACTCTCCCCGTATCCCCTCGATTCCCCCTCCCTCCCCCCGCACTCTCCCCGTATCCCCTCGATTCCCCCTCCCTCCCCCCCGCACTCTCCCCGTATCCCCTCGATTCCCCCTCCCTCCCCCCGCACTCTCCCCATATCCCCTCGATTCCCCCTCCCTCCCCCCCGCACTCTCCCCGTATCCCCTCGATTCCCCCTCCCTCCCCCCCGCACTCTCCCCGTATCCCCTCGATTCCCCCTCCCTCCCCCCCGCACTCTCCCCGTATCCCCTCGACTCCCACTCCCTTGCTCCGCACTCTCCCCGCCCCTCTGCTCTCCCCCCCTCTCCCTCTCCCCCTTTCTCTCTCCCTCTCTCTCTCTCTCCCCCCGCTCTCTCGCTCGCACCCCCGTCTCTCGCTCGCTCCCCCGTCTCTCTCTCTCGCTCGCCCGTCTCTCTCTCTCGCTCGCCCGTCTCTCTCTCTCGCTCGCCCGTCTCTCTCTCTCGCTCGCCCGTCTCTCTCTCTCTCTCCCCCGTCTCTCTCTCTCTCGCTCCCCCGTCTCTCTCTCTCTCTCCCCCGTCTCTCTCTCTCTCGCTCCCCCGTCTCTCTCTCTCTCGCTCCCCTGTCTCTCTCTCTCTCGCTCCCCCGTCTCTCTCTCTCTCTCCCCCGTCTCTCTCTCTCTCGCTCCCCCGTCTCTCTCTCTCTCGCTCCCCCGTCTCTCTCTCTCTCGCTCCCCCGTCTCTCTCTCTCTCGCTCCCCCGTCTCTCTCTCTCTCGCTCCCCCGTCTCTCTCTCTCTCGCTCCCCCATCTCTCTCTCTCTCGCTCCCCCGTCTCTCTCTCTCTCGCTCCCCCGTCTCTCTCTCTCTCGCTCCCCCGTCTCTCTCTCTCTCGCTCCCCCGTCTCTCTCTCTCTCGCTCCCCCGTCTCTCTCTCTCTCGCTCCCCCGTCTCTCTCTCTCTCGCTCCCCCGTCTCTCTCTCTCTCGCTCCCCCGTCTCTCTCTCTCTCGCTCCCCCATCTCTCTCTCTCTCGCTCCCCCGTCTCTCTCTCTCTCTCTCCCCCATCTCTCTCTCTCTCGCTCCCCCGTCTCTCTCTCTCTCTCTCCCCCGTCTCTCTCTCTCTCGCTCCCCCGTCTCTCTCTCTCGCTCCCCCGTCTCTCTCTCTCTCGCTCCCCCGTCTGTCTCTCGCTCCCCCTCTAACTCTCCCCCTCTCACACAGCTCCAGACAGCTCTGCAGGAGAAACAGTCGGAGTTGGAGACACTAAGGACCATGTATAAACAGCTTAACCTGGAACTGCAAGCAAGGACGGAAGAGAGGGTGAGTGTGCTGAGGGAGCGCCGCACTGTGGGAGGGTCGGTGCTGAGGGAGCGCCGCACTGTGGGAGGGTCGGTGCTGAGGGAGCGCCGCACTGTGGGAGGGTCAGTGCTGAGGGAGCGCCGCACTGTGGGAGGGTCAGTGCTGAGGGAGCGCCGCACTGTGGGAGGGTCGGTGCTGAGGGAGCGCCGCACTGTGGGAGGGTCAGTGCTGAGGGAGCGCCGCACTGTGGGAGGGTCGGTGCTGAGGGAGCGCCGCACTGTGGGAGGGTCAGTGCTGAGGGAGCGCCGCACTGTGGGAGGGTCCGTGCTGAGGGAGCGCCGCACTGTGGGAGGGTCAGTGCTGAGGGAGCGCCGCACTGTGGGAGGGTCAGTGCTGAGGGAGCGCCGCACTGTGGGAGGGTCAGTGCTGAGGGAGCGCCGCACTGTGGGAGGGTCGGTGCTGAGGGAGCGCCGCACTGTGGGAGGGTCGGTGCTGAGGGAAGCGCCGCACTGTGGGAGGGTCGGTGCTGAGGGAGCGCCGCACTGTGGGAGGGTCGGTGCTGGGGGAGCGCCGCACTGTGGGAGGGTCAGTGCTGAGGGAGCGCCGCACTGTGGGAGGGTCGGTGCTGAGGGAGCGCCGCACTGTGGGAGGGTCAGTGCTGAGGGAGCGCCGCACTGTGGGAGGGTCGGTGCTGAGGGAGCGCCGCACTGTGGGAGGGTCAGTGCTGAGGGAGCGCCGCACTGTGGGAGGGTCGGTGCTGAGGGAGCGCCGCACTGTGGGAGGGTGAGTGCTGAGGGAGCGCCGCACTGTGGGAGGGTCGGTGCTGAGGGAGCGCCGCACTGTGGGAGGGTCGGTGCTGTGGGAATGCTGTGATTCCCTTTCCTTCATCTCTTGCAGTCCGACTTGACTGGGAAGCTCTGGGAAGAAAAGGCCAAAGGTCAGAGGTTACAGGTGGAGCTGGACACCAGTGAGCAAGTTCAACGAGACTTCGTCAAACTCTCCCAGGCCCTGCAGGTTCGTGTATCCGGGGCTGAATGGCCTCCTCCTGTTCCTGTGTAACAGGCTGGAGAGAGAGAGGGGCTGAATGGCCTGTTCCTGTGTCGCAGGCTGGAGAGAGAGGGGCTGAATGGGCCTCCTCCTGTTCCTGTGTAACAGGCTGGAGAGAGAGGGGCTGAATGGCCTCCTCCTGTCCCTGTGTAACAGGCTGGAGAGAGAGAGGGGCTGAATGGCCTCCTCCTGTTCCTGTGTAACAGGCTGGAGAGAGAGGGGCTGAATGGCCTCCTCCTGTGTAACAGGCTGGAGAGAGAGAGAAGGGCTGAATGGCCTCCTCCTGTTCCTGTGTAACAGGCTGGAGAGAGAGAGGGGCTGAATGGCCTGTTCCTGTGTAACAGGCTGGAGAGAGAGAGGCTGAATGGCCTCCTCCTGTTCCTGTGTAACAGGCTGGAGAGAGAGGGGCTGAATGGCCTCCTCCTGTCCCTGTGTAACAGGCTGGAGAGAGAGGGGCTGAATGGCCTCCTCCTGTTCCTGTGTAACAGGCTGGAGAGAGAGGGGCTGAATGGCCTCCTCCTGTGTAACAGGCTGGAGAGAGAGAGAAGGGCTGAATGGCCTCCTCCTGTTCCTGTGTAACAGGCTGGAGAGAGAGGGGCTGAATGGCCTCCTCCTGTTCCTGTGTAACAGGCTGGAGAGAGAGGGGCTGAATGGCCTCCTCCTGTTCCTGTGTAACAGGCTGGGGAGAGAGGGGCTGAATGGCCTCCTCCTGTTCCTGTGTAACAGGCTGGAGAGAGAGAGGGGCTGAATGGCCTCCTCCTGTTCCTGTGTAACAGGCTGGGGAGAGAGGGGCTGAATGGCCTCCTCCTGTTCCTGTGTAACAGGCTGGAGAGAGAGAGAGGGGCTGAATGGGCCTCCTCCTGTTCCTGTGTAACAGGCTGGGGGAGAGAGAGAGGGGCTGAATGGCCTCCTCCTGTTCCTGTGTAACAGGCTGGGGAGAGAGAGAGGGGCTGAATGGGCCTCCTCCTGTTCCTGTGTAATAGGCTGGGGAGAGAGGGGCTGAATGGCCTCCTCCTGTTCCTGTGTAACAGGCTGGAGAGAGAGAGAGGGGCTGAATGGGGCCTCCTCCTGTTCCTGTGTAACAGGCTGGGGAGAGAGGGGCTGAATGGCCTGTTCCTGTGTAACAGGCTGGAGAGAGAGGGGCTGAATGGCCTCCTCCTGTTCCTGTGTAACAGGCTGGAGAGAGAGGGGCTGAATGGCCTCCTCCTGTTCCTGTGTAACAGGCTGGGGAGAGAGGGGCTGAATGGCCTCCTCCTGTTCCTGTGTAACAGGCTGGAGAGAGAGAGAGGGGCTGAATGGGCCTCCTCCTGTTCCTGTGTAACAGGCTGGAGAGAGAGCGGCTGAATGCCTCCTCCTGTTCCTGTGTAACAGGCTGGAGAGAGAGGGGCTGAATGGCCTCCTCCTGTTCCAGTGTAACAGGCTGGAGAGAGAGGGGCTGAATGGCCTCCTCCTGTGTAAAAGGCTGGAGAGAGAGGGGCTGAATGGCCTCCTCCTGTTCCTGTGTAACAGGCTGGAGAGAGAGGGGCTGAATGGCCTCCTCCTGTTCCTGTGTAACAGGCTGGAGAGGAGGAGGGGCTGAATGGCCTCCTCCTGTTCCTGTGTAACAGGCTGGAGAGAGAGGGGCTGAATGGGCCTCCTCCTGTTCCTGTGTAACAGGCTGGAGAGAGAGGGGCTGAATGGCCTCCTCCTGTTCCTGTGTAACAGGCTGGAGAGAGAGGGGGCTGAATGGCCTCCTCCTGTTCCTGTGTAACAGGCTGGAGAGAGAGGGGCTGAATGGCCTCCTCCTGTTCCTGTGTAACAGGCTGGAGAGAGAGGGGCTGAATGGCCTCCTCCTGTTCCTGTGTAACAGGCTGGAGAGAGAGGGGCTGAATGGGCCTCCTCCTGTTGTAACAGGCTGGAGAGAGAGGGGCTGAATGGGCCTCCTCCTGTTCCTGTGTAACAGGCTGGAGAGAGAGGGGCTGAATGGCCTCCTCCTGTTCCTGTGTAACAGGCTGGAGAGAGAGGGGCTGAATGGCCTCCTCCTGTTCCTGTGTAACAGGCTGGAGAGAGAGGGGCTGAATGGCCTCCTCCTGTTCCTGTGTAACAGGCTGGAGAGAGAGGGGCTGAATGGCCTCCTCCTGTTCCTGTGTCACAGGCTGGAGAGAGAGGGGCTGAATGGCCTCCTCCTGTTCCTGTGTAACAGGCTGGGAGAGAGAGGGGCTGAATGGGCCTCCTCCTGTTCCTGTGTAACAGGCTGAGAGAGAGAGGGGCTGAATGGGCCTCCTCCTGTTCCTGTGTAACAGGCTGGAGAGAGGGGGCTGAATGGCCTCCTCCTGTTCCCTGTGTAACAGGCTGGGAGAGAGAGGGGCTGAATGGCCTCCTCCTGTTCCTGTGTAACAGGCTGGAGAGAGAGAGGGGCTGAATGGGCCTCCTCCTGTTCCTGTGTAACAGGCTGGGGAGAGAGGGGCTGAATGGCCTCCTCCTGTTCCTGTGTAACAGGCTGGAGAGTGAGGGGCTGAATGGCCTCCTCCTGTTCCTGTGTAACAGGCTGGGGAGAGAGGGGCTGAATGGCCTCCTCCTGTTCCTGTGTAACAGGCTGGAGAGAGAGGGGCTGAATGGCCTCCTCCTGTTCCTGTGTAACAGGCTGGAGAGAGAGGGGCTGAATGGCCTCCTCCTGTTCCTGTAACAGGCTGGGGAGAGAGGGGCTGAATGGCCTCCT
>NW_027593968.1:0-24074 GCF_964213995.1 Mustelus asterias | reverse complement strand
AGAGAGAGAGAGGCAGCCTGCAAGTAATAATATACAACTGAGGCAGGAGAGAGACTGGAACTGCGAGAACTCCACTGCACGAATAAAGCAGACGGAGAGGGACGCGGTGTGGTTTTATCGCCAGACTATTAACCCAGGAACTCGGAGACTCCCTGCGTCCAACAAACTTCTGACAGCAACGAAACCAAAAGGAAAAGCTCCTGTGGAAAGGAAACTGTCCCCAAGGCATCACCTGAGGCTGTCAATTATCCCCAAAGGGGATGGCGATGGACGAGTGGTATTATCGCCAGACTATTAACCCAGGAGCTCGGAGACTGCTTGCCTGCCAACAAACTTCTGACAGCATGCAAAACCAAAAGTAAAAACTTGGGACTTTTCTGTGGAAAAGAAACTGTCCCCAAGGCATCACCTGAGGCTGTCAATTATCCCCAAAGGGGATGGCGATGGTCGAGTGGTATGATCGCCAGAGTATTAATCCGCAAACTCAGCTCCTCTTCCGGAGGACCAAAGGGGATGGCGATGGCCGAGTGGTATTACCGCCAGGCTATTTATTAGTCCAGGAACTCCAGCTGATGTTCTGGGGGGACCCGGGTTCGAATCCCACCCACGGCAGATGGTGGGAATTTGAATTCAATAAAAAATATCTGGGATTAAGAATCTACTGATGACCCATTGTGGGGAAAAACCCATCTGGTTCCCCTTTAGGGAAGGAAATCTGCTGTCCGTTCCCTGGTCTGGCCTACATGTGACTCCAGGGCCACAGCCAATGTGGTCGACTCTCAACTGTCCCTCCAAGGGGCAACTAGGGATGGGCAATAAATGGTGGACCCAACCCAGCGACGCCCGTGTCCCACACATGGATAACAAAAAACATCCATTCTGGATGTATCACAACTTGGTTTGGTCCCCTGCTCTGAGGGGGGAAGCGGCGGTGTTCGGGGGGTGATAGAGGGAGCGGCGCTGTTCGGGGGGGGGCGACAGAGGGAGCGGCGCTGTTCGGGGGTGCGACAGAGGAAGCGGCGGTTCAGGGGTGCGACAGAGGAAGCGGCGGTTCGGGTGCGACAGAGGAAGCGGCGGTTCAGGGGTGCGACAGAGGAAGCGGCGGTTCAGGGGTGCGATAGAGGAAGCGGCGGTTCGGGTGCGACAGAGGAAGCGGCGGTTCGGGGGTGCGACAGAGGAAGCGGCGGTTCGGGGGTGCGACAGAGGAAGCGGCGGTTCGGGTGCGACAGAGGAAGCGGCGGTTCGGGGGTGCGACAGAGGAAGCGGCGGTTCGGGTGCGACAGAGGAAGCGGCGGTTCAGGGGTGCGACAGAGGAAGCGGCGGTTCAGGGGTGCGACAGAGGAAGCGGCGGTTCGGGGGTGCGACAGAGGAAGCGGCGGTTCGGGTGCGACAGAGGAAGCGGCGGTTCGGGTGCGACAGAGGAAGCGGCGGTTCAGGGGTGCGACAGAGGAAGCGGCGGTTCGGGGGTGCGACAGAGGAAGCGGCGGTTCGGGGGTGCGACAGAGGAAGCGGCGGTTCGGGTGCGACAGAGGAAGCGGCGGTTCGGGGGTGCGACAGAGGAAGCGGCGGTTCGGGGGTGCGACAGCGGAAGCGGCGGTTCGGGGGTGCGACAGTGGAAGCGGCGGTTCGGGTGCGACAGAGGAAGCGGCGCTGCTCGGGGTGCGACAGAGGAAGCGGCGGTTCAGGGGTGCGACAGAGGAAGCGGCGGTTCGGGTGCGACAGAGGAAGCGGCGGTTCAGGGGTGCGACAGAGGAAGCGGCGGTTCAGGGGTGCGACAGAGGAAGCGGCGGTTCGGGTGCGACAGAGGAAGCGGCGGTTCGGGGGTGCGACAGAGGAAGCGGCGGTTCGGGGGTGCGACAGAGGAAGCGGCGGTTCGGGGGCGACAGAGGAAGCGGCGGTTCGGGGGTGCGACAGAGGAAGCGGCGGTTCGGGTGCGACAGAGGAAGCGGCGGTTCGTGTGCGACAGAGGAAGCGGCGGTTCGGGGGCGACAGAGGAAGCGGCGGTTCGGGTGCGACAGAGGAAGCGGCGGTTCGGGGGTGCGACAGAGGAAGCGGCGGTTCGGGGGAGCGACAGAGGAAGCGGCGGTTCGGGGGAGCGACAGAGGAAGCGGCGGTTCGGGGGCGACAGAGGAAGCGGCGGTTCGGGGGCGACAGAGGAAGCGGCGGTTCGGGGGCGACAGAGGAAGCGGCGGTTCGGGGGCGACAGAGGAAGCGGCGGTTCGGGGGCGACAGAGGAAGCGGCGGTTCGGGGGCGACAGAGGAAGCGGCGGTTCGGGGGCGACAGAGGAAGCGGCGGTTCGGGGGCGACAGAGGAAGCGGCGGTTCGGGGGCGACAGAGGAAGCGGCGGTTCGGGGGCGACAGAGGAAGCGGCGGTTCGGGGGCGACAGAGGAAGCGGCGGTTCGGGGGCGACAGAGGAAGCGGCGGTTCGGGGGCGACAGAGGAAGCGGCGGTTCGGGGGCGACAGAGGAAGCGGCGGTTCGGGGGCGACAGAGGAAGCGGCGGTTCGGGGGCGACAGAGGAAGCGGCGGTTCGGGGGCGACAGAGGAAGCGGCGGTTCGGGGGCGACAGAGGAAGCGGCGGTTCGGGGGCGACAGAGGAAGCGGCGGTTCGGGGGCGACAGAGGAAGCGGCGGTTCGGGGGCGACAGAGGAAGCGGCGGTTCGGGGGCGACAGAGGAAGCGGCGGTTCGGGTGCGACAGAGGAAGCGGCGGTTCGGGGGCGACAGAGGAAGCGGCGGTTCGGGGGCGACAGAGGAAGCGGCGGTTCGGGGGCGACAGAGGAAGCGGCGGTTCGGGGGCGACAGAGGAAGCGGCGGTTCGGGGGCGACAGAGGAAGCGGCGGTTCGGGGGCGACAGAGGAAGCGGCGGTTCGGGGGCGACAGAGGAAGCGGCGGTTCGGGGGCGACAGAGGAAGCGGCGGTTCGGGGCGACAGAGGAAGCGGCGGTTCGGGGGCGACAGAGGAAGCGGCGGTTCGGGGGCGACAGAGGAAGCGGCGGTTCGGGTGCGACAGAGGAAGCGGCGCTGCGCGGGGGTGCGACAGAGGAAGCGGCGCTGCGCGGGGGGCGACAGAGGAAGCGGCGCTGCGCGGGGGTGCGACAGAGGGAGCGGCGCTGCGCGGGGGTGCGACAGAGGAAGCGGCGGCTGCGCGGGGGTGCGACAGAGGAAGCGGCGCTGCGCGGGGTGCGACAGAGGAAGCGGCGCTGCACGGGGGTGCGACAGAGGAAGCGGCGCTGCGCGGGGGTGCGACAGAGGAAGCGGCGCTGCACGGGGGTGCGACAGAGGAAGCGGCGCTGCGCGGGGGTGCGACAGAGGAAGCGGCGCTGCGCGGGGGTGCGACAGAGGAAGCGGCGCTGCGCGGGGGTGCGACAGAGGAAGCGGCGCTGCGCGGGGGTGCGAGAGAGGAAGCGGCGCTGCGCGGGGGTGCGACAGAGGAAGCGGCGCTGCGCGGGGGTGCGACAGAAGCAGCGGCGCTGCGCGGGGGTGCGACAGAGGAAGCGGCGCTGCGCGGGGGTGCGACAGAAGCAGCGGCGCTGCGCGGGGGTGCGACAGAGGAAGCGGCGCTGCGCGGGGGTGCGACAGAGGAAGCGGCGCTGCGCGGGGGTGCGACAGAGGAAGCGGCGCTGCGCGGGGGTGCGACAGAGGAAGCGGAGCTGCGCGGGGGTGCGACAGAGGAAGCGGCGCTGCGCGGGGGTGCGACAGAGGAAGCGGCGCTGCGCGGGGGTGCGACAGAGGAAGCGGCGCTGCACGGGGGTGCGACAGAGGAAGCGGCGCTGCGCGGGGGTGCGACAGAGGAAGCGGCGCTGCACGGGGGTGCGACAGAGGAAGCGGCGCTGCGCGGGGGTGCGACAGAGGAAGCGGCGCTGCGCGGGGGTGCGACAGAGGAAGCGGCGCTGCGCGGGGGTGCGACAGAGGAAGCGGCGCTGCACGGGGGTGCGACAGAGGAAGCGGCGCTGCGCGGGGGTGCGACAGAGGAAGCGGCGCTGCGCGGGGGTGCGACAGAGGAAGCGGCGCTGCGCGGGGGTGCGACAGAGGAAGCGGCGCTGCGCGGGGGTGCGACAGAGGAAGCGGCGCTGCGCGGGGGTGCGACAGAGGAAGCGGCGCTGCGCGGGGGTGCGACAGAGGAAGCGGCGCTGCAACGGGGGTGCGACAGAGGAAGCGGCGCTGCGCGGGGGTGCGACAGAGGAAGCGGCGCTGCGCGGGGGTGCGACAGAGGAAGCGGCGCTGCGCGGGGGTGCGACAGAGGAAGCGGCGCTGCGCGGGGGTGGGACAGAGGAAGCGGCGCTGCGCGGGGGTGCGACAGAGGAAGCGGCGCTGCGCGGGGGTGCGACAGAGGAAGCGGCGCTGCGCGGGGGTGCGACAGAGGAAGCGGCGCTGCGCGGGGGTGCGACAGAGGAAGCGGCGCTGCGCGGGGGTGCGACAGAGGAAGCGGCGCTGCGCGGGGGTGCGACAGAGGAAGCGGCGCTGCGCGGGGGTGCGACAGAGAAGCGGCGCTGCGCGGGGGTGCGACAGAGGAAGCGGCGCTGCGCGGGGGTGCGACAGAGGAAGCGGCGCTGCGCGGGGGTGCGACAGAGGAAGCGGCGCTGCGCGGGGGTGCGACAGAGGAAGCGGCGCTGCGCGGGGGTGCGACAGAGGAAGCGGCGCTGCGCGGGGGTGCGACAGAGGAAGCGGCGCTGCGCGGGGGTGCGACAGAGGAAGCGGCGCTGCGCGGGGGTGCGACAGAGGAAGCGGCGCTGCGCGGGGGTGCGACAGAGGAAGCGGCGCTGCGCGGGGGTGCGACAGAGGAAGCGGCGCTGCGCGGGGGTGCGACAGAGGAAGCGGCGCTGCGCGGGGGTGCGACAGAGGAAGCGGCGCTGCGCGGGGGTGCGACAGAGGAAGCGGCGCTGCGCGGGGGTGCGACAGAGGAAGCGGCGCTGCGCGGGGGTGCGACAGAGGAAGCGGCGCTGCGCGGGGGTGCGACAGAGGAAGCGGCGCTGCGCGGGGTGCGACAGAGGGAGCGGCGCTGCGCGGGGGTGCGACAGAGGAAGCGGCGCTGCGCGGGGGTGCGACAGAGGAAGCGGCGCTGCGCGGGGGTGCGACAGAGGAAGCGGCGCTGCGCGGGGGTGCGACAGAGGAAGCGGCGCTGCGCGGGGGTGCGACAGAGGAAGCGGCGCTGCGCGGGGGTGCGACAGAGGAAGCGGCGCTGCGCGGGGGTGCGACAGAGGAAGCGGCGCTGCGCGGGGGTGCGACAGAGGAAGCGGCGCTGCGCGGGGGTGCGACAGAGGGAAGCGGCGCTGCGCGGGGGTGCGACAGAGGAAGCGGCGCTGCGCGGGGGTGCGACAGAGGAAGCGGCGCTGCGCGGGGGTGCGACAGAGGGAAGCGGCGCTGCGCGGGGTGCGACAGAGGAAGCGGCGCTGCGCGGGGGTGCGACAGAGGAAGCGGCGCTGCGCGGGGTGCGACAGAGGAAGCGGCGCTGCGCGGAGGTGCGACAGAGGAAGCGGCGCTGCGCGGGGGTGCGACAGAGGAAGCGGCGCTGCGCGGGGGTGCGACAGAGGAAGCGGCGCTGCGCGGGGGTGCGACAGAGGAAGCGGCGCTGCGCGGGGGTGCGACAGAGGAAGCGGCGCTGCGCGGGGGACAGAGGAAGCGGCGCTGCGCGGGTGCGACAGAGGAAGCGGCGCTGCGCGGGGGTGCGACAGAGGAAGCGGCGCTGCGCGGGGGTGCGACAGAGGAAGCGGCGCTGCGCGGGGGTGCGACAGAGGAAGCGGCGCTGCGCGGGGGTGCGACAGAGGAAGCGGCGCTGCGCAGGGGTGCGACAGAGGAAGCGGCGCTGCGCGGGGGTGCGACAGAGGAAGCGGCGCTGCGCGGGGGTGCGACAGAGGAAGCGGCGCTGCGCGGGGGTGCGACAGAGGAAGCGGCGCTGCGCGGGGGTGCGACAGAGGAAGCGGCGCTGCGCGGGGGTGCGACAGAGGAAGCGGAGCTGCGCGGGGGTGCGACAGAGGAAGCGGCGCTGCGCGGGGGTGCGACAGAGGAAGCGGCGCTGCGCGGGGGTGCGACAGAGGGAGCGGCGGTTCGGGTGCGACAGAGGAAGCGGCGCTGCGCGGGGGTGCGACAGAGGAAGCGGCGCTGCGCGGGGGTGCGACAGAGGGAGCGGCGCTGCGCGGGGGTGCGACAGAGGAAGCGGCGCTGCGCGGGGGTGCGACAGAGGAAGCGGCGCTGCGCGGGGGTGCGACAGAGGAAGCGGCGCTGCGCGGGGGTGCGACAGAGGAAGCGGCGCTGCGCGGGGGTGCGACAGAGGGAGCGGCGCTGCTCGGGTGGATCCGGGATCCAGCTCACCCCATTGTGGGATCCAGGGCGATGCTCTTGGGATTGTAGAGTTCCACATCCAGCAGGATGACGCAGGTGTCCCCCTGCTTGTTACAGACAAAGATCCGGTCATCCACATCATCCACAAAGTAGAAATTCCCCGTCAGCCAGTCGATGGCCATCTGTTCCACATCTGCGGGTCCAACGAGTGAGGGGGGCGGGGAGGGGGGAAGAAAAAACACGGGGTGAGGGATTGCCACAACTCGGGGAACGAGACGCCGGGGGAAAAGGGCGATGGGGAAACTCCCAGCGGCACCGAGAGACCTCACGGTAAGAGATTTATCTCTCGCTCCCTCTCTCTCTCTCGCTCCCCCCCTCTCGCTCCCCTTCTCTCTTTCTCTCTCTCGCGCTCCCCTTCTCTCTCTCTCTCTCTCGCGCTCCCCTTCTCTCTCTCTCTCGCGCTCCCTCTCTCTCTCTCTCTGGCGCTCCCTCTCTCTCTCGCTCCCCCTCTCTCTCTCTCTCGCTCCCCCTCTCTCTCTCTCTCGCTCCCCCTCTCTCTCTCTCTTGCTCCCCTCTCTCTCTCTCTCTCTTGCTCCCCTCTCTCTCTCTCTCTCTCGCTCCCCCTCTCTCTCTCTCGCTCCCCCTCTCTCTCTCTCTCTCTCGCTCCCCCCTCTCTCTCTCTCTCGCTCCCCCTCTCTCTCTCTCTCCCTCTCTCTCTCTCTCGCTCCCCCTCTCTCTCTCTCTCGCTCCCCCTCTCTCTCTCTCTCGCTCCCCCTCTCTCTCTCTCTCGCTCCCCCTCTCTCTCTCTCTCGCTCCCCCTCTCTCTCTCGCTCGCTCCCCCTCTCTCTCTCTCGCTCCCGCTCTCTCTCTCTCTCTCGCTCCCGCTCTCTCTCTCTCTCTCTCGCTCCCCCTCTCTCTCTCTCGCTCCCCCTCTCTCTCTCTTTCTCGCTCCCCCCCTCTCTCTCTCTCTCTCGCTCCCCCTCTCTCTCTCGCTCCCCCTCTCTCTCTCTCTCTCTCGCTCCCCCTCTCTCTCTCTCTCTCGCTCCCCCTCTCTCTCTCTCTCGCTCCCCCCTCTCTCTCTCTCTCTCGCTCCCCCCTCTTGCGCTCCCCCTCTCTCTCTCTCTCGCTTCCCCTCTCTCTCTCGCCTCTATACATCTCTATTAGGAGACCTAATAGAGGTGTATAAGATGTTGAGAGGCATAGATCGGGTGGACTCTCAGAGGCTTTTTCCCCAGGGTGGAAATGTCTGCTACGAGAGGACACAGGTTTAAGGTGCTGGGGGGTAGGTACAGGGGAGATGTTAGGGGGAAGTTTTTCACACAGAGGGTGGTGGGCGAGTGGAATCGGCTGCCGTCAGTGGTGGTGGAGGCGAACTCAATAGGGTCTTTTAAGAGACTCCTGGATGTGTACATGGGACTTAATAGGATGGAGGGTTATAGGTAGGTCAAGAAGGTAGGGATATGTTCGGCACAACTTGTGGGGCCGAAGGGCCGGTTTGTGCTGTAGTTTTTCTCTGTTCTATGGATCGGCTAAAGAACAAAGGAATTTACAATTCCCTCTCCCCTCTCTCGCCCCCTCCCTTGCCCCTCTCACTCCCACTCTCCCCCCTCACTCCCCCTCCTCTCTCTCTCTCTTCCGCACTCTCCCTTTGGATTGGATATGCTAAATTGCCCCTTAGTGTCCAAAGATGTGCAGGTTAGGGTGGATTGGCCATGCTAAATTGTCCCTCAGTGTCCAAAGATATGTAGGTTAGGGTGGATTGGCCATGCTAAATTGCCCCTTAGTGTCCAAAGATGTGTAGGTTAGGGTGGATTGGCCATGCTAAATTGTCCCTTAGTGTCCAAAGATGTGCAGGTTAGGGTGGATTGGCCATGCTAAATTGCCCCTTAGTGTCCAAAGATGTGTAGGTTAGGGTGGATTGGCCATGCTAAATTGTCCCTTAGTGTCCAAAGATGTGCAGGTTAGGGTGGATTGGCCATGCTAAATTGTCCCTTAGTGTCCAAAGATGTGTAGGTTAGGGGGATTGGCCATGCTAAATTGTCCCTTAGTGTCAAGGTGACAAGTTAGGGTGAATACATGGGGTTACGGGGGTAGGGCCTGGATGGCATTGTGGTCGGTGCAGACTCGATGGGCCGAATGGCCTCCTTCTGTACTGTAGGATTCTGTGATTTCCCGCGCACGCGCACTCCCCCTCTCGCGCGCGCGCACTCCCCCTCTCGCGCGCGCGCACTCCACCTCTCGCGCGCGCGCACTCCACCTCTCGCGCGCGCGCACTCCCCCTCTCGCGCGCGCGCACTCCCCCTCTCGCGCGCGCGCACTCCCCCTCTCGCGCGCGCGCACTCCCCCTCTCGCGCGCGCGCACTCCCCCTCTCGCGCGCGCGCACTCCCCCTCTCGCGCGCGCGCACTCCCCCTCTCGCGCGCGCGCACTCCCCCTCTCGCGCGCGCGCACTCCCCCTCTCGCGCGCGCGCACTCCCCCTCTCGCGCGCGCGCACTCCCCCTCTCGCGCGCGCGCACTCCCCCTCTCGCGCGCGCGCACTCCCCCTCTCGCGCGCGCGCACTCCCCCTCTCGCGCGCGCGCACTCCCCCTCTCGCGCGCGCGCACTCCCCCTCTCGCGCGCGCGCACTCCCCCTCTCGCGCGCGCGCACTCCCCCTCTCGCGCGCGCGCACTCCCCCTCTCGCGCGCGCGCACTCCCCCTCTCGCGCGCGCGCACTCCCCCTCTCGCGCGCGCGCACTCCCCCTCTCGCGCGCGCGCACTCCCCCTCTCGCGCGCGCACACTCCCCCTCTCGCGCGCGCACACTCCCTCTCTCGCGCGCACACTCCCTCTCTCGCGCGCACACTCCCTCTCTCGCGCGCACACTCCCTCTCTCGCGCGCACACTCCCTCTCTCACGCACACTCCCTCTCTCACGCACACATTCCCTCTCTCTCCCTCTCTCACACACACACGCACTCTCTCACACACACACACACTCTCTTTCTCTCATAGACACTCATTAACCACCAAACAATTGTTCAGAGCTCCCTATTACTTCCCCAGGTGACTCAAGAGATGGATTAGTTTTACTGAGGGCTTGGTGGAGTGACTTGGGGATGACCTATTGATGTTGGAAGAGTTGTACAAATATATAAACACTGTTAATCAGTAAACGCCTTGTGTACTTGGACTGAGACTGAACTGATAGAGCACAATGAATGGAAGCAGGCTTTTTCCGCTGAGGCTAGGGGAGGAAAAAACCAGAGGGCATGGGTTAAGGGTGAGGGGGGACAAGTTTAAAGGGAATATTAGGGGGGGCTTCTTCACGCAGAGAGTGGTGGGAGTGTGGAATGAGCTGCCGGATAAAGTGGTAAATGCCGCTTTTAACATTTAAGAAAAGCTCGGACGGGTTCATGGACGAGAGGGGTGTGGAGGGATATGGTCCAAGTGCAGGTCAGTGGGACTAGGCAGAAAAATGGTTCGGCACAGACAAGAAGAACAAAGAACAGTACAGCACAGGAAACAGGCCCTTCGGCCCTCCAAGCCTGTGCCGCTCCTTGGTCCAACTAGACCAATCGTTTGTATCCCTCCATTCCCAGGCTGCTCATGTGACTATCCGGGTAAGTCTTAAACGATGTCAGCGTGCCTGCCTCCACCACCCTACTTGGCAGCGCATTCCAGGCCCCCACCACCCTCTGTGTAAAAAACGTCCCTCTGATGTCTGAGTTATACCTCGTCCCTCTCAGCTTGAGCCCGTGACCCCTCGTGATCGTCACCTCCGACCTGGGAAAAAGCTTCCCACTGTTCACCCTATCTATCCCCTTCATAATCTTGTACACCTCTATTAGATCTCCCCTCATTCTCCGTCTTTCCAAGGAGAACAACCCCAGTTTACCCAATCTCTCCTCATAGCTAAGACCCTCCATACCAGGCAACATTCTGGTAAACCTCCTCTGTACTCTCTCTAAAGCTTCCACGTCCTTCTGGTAGTGCGGCGACCAGAACTGGACGCAGTACTCCAAATGTGGCCTAACCAGCGTTCTATACAGCTGCATCATCAGACTCCAGCTTTTATACTCTATACCCCGTCCTATAAAGGCAAGCATACCATATGCCTTCTTCACCACCTTCTCCACCTGTGTTGCCACCTTCAAGGATTTGTGGACTTGCACACCCAGGTCCCTCTGTGTTTCTATACTCCTGATGACTCTGCCATTTATTGTATAACTCCTCCCTACATTATTTCTTCCAAAATGCATCCCTTCGGAGATAGACTTGCAGATAGTGAGGAACATTGTCAGAGGCTACAGAAGGATATAGATAGGCTGGAAATTTGGGCAAAGAAATGGCAGATGGAGTTCGGTCCAGATAAATGCGAAGTGATGCATTTTGGTAGAACTAACGTAGGGGGGAGCTATACGATAAATGGCAGAACCATGAAGGGTGTAGATACGCAGAGGGACCTGGGTGTGCAAGTCCACAGATCCTTGAAGGTGACGTCACAGGTGGAGAAGGTGGTCAAGAAGGCATATGGCATGCTTGCCTTTATAGGACGGGGCATAGAGTATAAAAGTTGGGGTCTGATGTTGCAGTTGTATAGAACGTTGGTTCGGCCGCATTTGGAGTACTGCGTCCAGTTCTGGTCGCCGCACTACCAGAAGGACGTGGAGGCTTTGGAGAGAGAGTACAGAGGAGGTTTACCAGGATGTTGCCTGGTATGGAGGGGCTTAGTTATGAGGAGAGATTGGGTAAACTGGGGTTGTTCTCCCTGGAAAGACGGAGGATGAGGGGAGACTTAATAGAGGTGTATAAAATTATGAAAGGCATAGATAGGGTGAACGGTGGGAAGCTTTTCCCCAGGTCGGTGGTGACGTTCACGAGGGGTCATAGGTTCAAGGTGAGGGGGGGAGGTTTAACACGGATATCAGAAGGACGTATTTTACACAGAGGGTGGTGGGGGCCTGGAATGCGCTGCCGGGCAAGGTGGTGGAGGCGGACACACTGGGAACGTTTAAGACTTATCGAGACAGCCACATGAACGGAGTGGGAATGGAGGGATACAAAAGAATGGTCTAGTTTGGATCAGGGAGCAGCACGGGCTTGGAGGGCCGAAGGGCCTGTTTCTGTGCTGTATTGTTCTTTGTTCGTATTTCTCTGGATTAAATCCTGTGGCTCCCAGAGCAGGCCAGAGGCTGGGAATCCTGTGGGGAGTAACTCACCCCCTGACTCCCTCCCCCAACCCCCCCTCCATCCACCCAAAGCCTGTCCGCCATCTACAAGGACACAAGTCAGGAGTGCGATGGAATATTCTCCACTCGCCTGGATGAGCGCGGCTCCCACAACACTCGAGAAGCTCCACACTGACCAGGACAAAGCAGCTCGCCCTCCCCTCCCCGCTCGATCGACACGCTAACGCCCCCCCGCGCCCCCCCCCGACCTTCGACATCCACTCCCTCCACCACCGACGCACAGAGGCAGCTGTGCGCACCAAATACTGGATGCCCCGCAGCGACTCGCCGAGGCTCCTTCGAACAGCACCTTCCAAACCCGCCACCTCTACCCACCTAGGTCAAGGGGATGGGAGGTGGGGGGTGTGAGGGCAGCAGCAGATGCATGGGGAACACCCCCACCTGCAAGTTCCCCCCTCCGAGACCCCACATACACACACACACCATTCCGACCATTCCTTCACTGTGGCTGGGGTCAAAATCCTGGAACTCCCTCCCTAACAGCGCCGTGGGTGTACCTACACCACACACACACACACACACACACACACACAGGGACTGACTGATGTCCAATCACAATCCTGGAACTCCCTCCCTAACAGCGCCGTGGGTGTACCTACACCACACACACACACACACACACACGGCGACTGACTGATGTCCAATCACAATCCTGGAACTCCCTCCCTAACAGCGCCGTGGGTGTACCTACACCACACACACACGGGGACTGACTGATGTCCAATCCCAATCCTGGAGCTCCCTCCCTAACAGCGCCGTGGGTGTACCTACACCACACACACACACACACACGGCGACTGACTGATGTCCAATCACAATCCTGGAACTCCCTCCCTAACAGCGCCGTGGGTGTACCTACACCACACACACACAGGGACTGACTGATGTCCAATCAAAATCCTGGAGCTCCCTCCCTAACAGCGCCGTGGGTGTACCTACACCACACACACACACAGGGACTGACTGATGTCCAATCAGAATCCTGGAACTCCCTCCCTAACAGCGCCGTGGGTGTACCTACACCACACACACGGGGACTGACTGATGTCCAATCCCAATCCTGGAACTCCCTCCTCAACAGCGCCGTGGGTGTACCTACACCACACACACATAGACGGGGACTGACTGATGTCCAATCACAATCCTGGAGCTCCCTCCCTAACAGCGCCGTGGGTGTACCTACACCACACACACGGGGACTGACTGATGTCCAATCACAATCCTGGAACTCCCTCCCTAACAGCGCCGTGGGTGTACCGACACCACACACCCGCACACACACAGGGACCCACCCCTTGTGATCGAACGCAAGGCAGCGAATGTGGAAACCGGGATGTTGAGTAACAGGCAGCAGGCGGTCACTGCCCTGCGGGAGTGCGTTCGGTGAACTCTGCTCCCGTGACCCCGGGCCGCACTCTGAACTCAGGCAACACAATCCCCGGGCCATACTCCCCTCCCTCCCTCCCCCCCCCCGCCCGCTCCCGGAAACAGCCGCCACCCTCTCCCTGGGCCGCAGGGGGAGAGCGGCCCCATATCGTTAGTTGAAAGCGCCTTCACTGAGCGAGGTTAGACGTTAATACCCCTCCCTGATTGTCCCTTGCCCCGAGAGACCCCACCCCCACCCCCCCTCCTCCCCTCCCCCACCACCACCCTCTGACGTTGCAGAGAATTCCAAATATATGTCTTGCAAAATTACACTCGGCACACCAGACGTACAAGTTTGAAGTGTCAACGCAAACAGAAGGTCCAAAGGTATCCCATCGCAGCCGACTGTATTTGGACCGTGTGTATTTGCATTGCACTCACCACCAACAGACAACTTATTCCACCGTGTTCCCTTTGTTACTGAGGGTGGCGCAGTGTGTGGGTGAGTGCGCTGCTGCCTCACAGCGCCAGGGACCCCGGGTTCGATTCCCGGCCTTGGGGAGGTCACTGTCTGTGCGGGAGTCTGTACGTTCTCCCCCCCCTGTGTCTGCGTGGGTTTCCTCCGGGTGCTCCGGTTTCCCCCCACAGTCCGAAAGACGTGCTGGGTTAGGGTGGATTGGGCCGTGCTAAATTGCCCCTTAGTGTCCAAAGATGTGCAGGTTAGGGTGGATTGGGCCGTGCTAAATTGTCCCTTAGTGTCCAAAGATGTGTAGGTTAGGGTGGATTGGCCATGCTAAATTGTCCCTTAGTGTCCCAAAGAAGTGTAGGTTAGGGTGGATTGGGCCGTGCTAAATTGTCCCTTAGTGTCCAAAGATGTGTGGGTTAGGGTGGATTGGCCATGCTAAATTGTCCCTTAGTGTCCCAAAGAAGTGTAGGTTAGGGTGGATTGGGCCGTGCTAAATTGTCCCTTAGTGTCCAAAGATGTGTAGGTTAGGGTGGATTGGGCCGTGCTAAATTGCCCCTTAGTGTCCAAAGATGTGCAGGTTAGGGTGGATTGGCCGTGCTAAATTGTCCCTTAGTGTCCCAAAGAAGTGTAGGTTAGGGTGGATTGGGCCGTGCTAAATTGTCCCTTAGTGTCCAAAGATGTGTGGGTTAGGGTGGATTGGCCATGCTAAATTGTCCCTTAGTGTCCCAAAGAAGTGTAGGTTAGGGTGGATTGGGCCGTGCTAAATTGTCCCTTAGTGTCCAAAGATGTGCAGGTTAGGGTGGATTGGCCGTGCTAAATTGTCCCTTAGTGTCCCAAAGAAGTGTAGGTTAGGGTGGATTGGGCCGTGCTAAATTGTCCCTTAGTGTCCAAAGATGTGTGGGTTAGGGTGGATTGGCCATGCTAAATTGTCCCTTAGTGTCCAAAGATGTGTAGGTTAGGGTGGATTGGCCATGCTAAATTGCCCCTTAGTGTCCAAAGATGTGTGGGTTAGGGTGGATTGGCCATGCTAAATTGTCCCTTAGTGGCCAAAGATGTGTAGGTTAGGGTGGATTGGCCATGCTAAATTGTCCCTTAGTGTCCAAAGATGTGTAGGTTAGGGTGGATTGGCCATGCTAAATTGTCCCGTTAGTGTCCAAAGATGTGTAGGTTAGGGTGGATTGGGCCGTGCTAAATTGTCCCTTAGTGTCCAAAGATGTGTAGGTTAGGGTGGATTGGGCCGTGCTAAATTGCCCCTTAGTGTCCAAAGATGTGTGGGTTAGGGTGGATTGGCCATGCTAAATTGTCCCTGAGTGTCCAAAGATGTATAGGTTAGGGTGGATTGGCCATGCTAAATTGTCCCTTAGTGTCCAAAGATGTGTAGGTTAGGGTGGATTGGCCATGCTACATTGTCCCGTTAGTGTCCAAAGATGTGTAGGTTAGGGTGGATTGGGCCGTGCTAAATTGTCCCTTAGTGTCCAAAGATGTGTAGGTTAGGGTCGATTGGGCCGTGCTAAATTTCCCCTTAGTGTCCAAAGATGTGTGGGTTAGGGTGGATTGGCCATGCTAAATTGTCCCTGAGTGTCCAAAGATGTATAGGTTAGGGTGGATTGGCCATGCTAAATTGTCCCTTAGTGTCCAAAGATGTGTAGGTTAGGGTGGATTGGCCATGCTAAATTGCCCCTTAGTGTCCAAAGATGTGTAGGTTAGGGTGGATTGGCCATGCTAAATTGTCCCTTAGTGTCCAAAGATGTGTAGGTTAGGGTGGATTGGCCATGCTAAATTGTCCCTTAGTGTCCAAAGATGTGTAGGTTAGGGTGGATTGGCCATGCTAAATTGTCCCTTAGTGTCCAAAGATGTGTAGGTTAGGGTGGATTGGCCATGTTAAATTGTCCCTTAGTGTCCAAAGATGTGTAGGTTTCTATCTTGGCTGGGGACACGACGGTGCCGTTATCCAGGGTGTGACAAAGCCAGGCATGTCTAATGGAAACTCCGAGTGTGCTGGAAGAATGATGATAACTATCTTGTGAATCACGCACGCCTTTAGCTACCAAAAGATTCCCGTGAGAGATTCCCACCCTGTCAACAAAAGCAGCACAAGACATCCGGGGAGTTGCCCTGTTCCTGGGAGTTCTCCCTTGGACCCAGTCCTGAACAACACAAAGTTGCTGGAACTGTTCCCCAACTCTTAGAACAGACATGAATCATCAGCACTGACCCTCCCACAGTGCGGCGCTCCCTCAGCACTGACCCTCCCACAGTGCGGCGCTCCCTCAGCACCGACCCTCCCACAGTGCGGCGCTCCCTCAGCACTGACCCTCCCACAGTGCGGCGCTCCCTCAGCACTGACCCTCCCACACAGTGCGGCGCTCCCTCAGCACTGACCCTCCCACACAGTGCGGCGCTCCCTCAGCACCGACCCTCCCACAGTGCGGCGCTCCCTCAGCACTGACCCTCCCACAGTGCGGCGCTCCCTCAGCACTGACCCTCCCACAGTGCGGCGCTCCCTCAGCACTGACCCTCCCACAGTGCGACGCTCCCTCAGCACCGACCCTCCCGCAGTGCGGCGCTCCCTCAGCACCGACCCTCCCACAGTGCGGCGCTCCCTCAGCACTGACCCTCCCACAGTGCGGCGCTCCCTCAGCACTGACCCTCCCACGGTGCGGCGCTCCCTCAGCACTGACCCTCCCACAGTGCGGTGATCCCACCTTCAGGTGGGGAATTGACAAATGAAATGAATGTACAAGATCTCACGGCCAGTATTTGGAACAAGAGAAGGTGTGGACCTTCCCTGATGTCCTGGGGCTAATGTGTTCCCACCTTCAATTGCAGTAAGAGAATCATTATGTTCTAATTGTCACCTCCCAGCGTGTGGGGACTTGCAAAGCTTACTGACGTTACAATTGAGTTCACTCTGTGATCCCTCCATTGTTCCCCCCTGGTCTGGGACACTGTACTAATTACAGGCGTTGCCTTTAATCGCTGGCAATGTTTTGGGTTTGTCTAGATTCTGCTATCACAGTGAGAGAAAGAGAGAGAGAGGCAGAGAGAGAGAGAGAGAGAGGCAGCGATCGAGAGAGAGAGAGAGAGAGAGAGCGGGCGCGATCGAGAGAGAGAGCGGGCGCCATCGAGAGAGAGAGCGGGCGCCATCGAGAGAGAGAGAGAGCGGGCGCCATCGAGAGAGAGAGAGAGCGGGCGCCATCGAGAGAGAGAGAGAGCGGGCGCCATCGAGAGAGAGAGAGAGCGGGCGCCATCGAGAGAGAGAGAGAGCGGGCGCCATCGAGAGAGAGAGCGGGCGCCATCGAGAGAGAGAGCGGGCGCCATCGAGAGAGAGAGAGCGGGCGCCATCGAGAGAGAGAGCGGGCGCCATCGAGAGAGAGAGCGGGCGCCATCGAGAGAGAGAGCGGGCGCCATCGAGAGAGAGCGCCATCGAGAGAGGGAGCAGGTACGAGCGAGAGAGAGGGAGCTGGCGTGATCGAGAGAGAGAGCGGGCGCGATCGAGAGAGTGCGCCATCGAGAGAGGGAGCAGGTACGAGCGAGCGAGAGCGCGCGCGTGAGCCGTGTACAAACTGGTTGGCCGTGTCCATGACCTGCACCATTCCCAACCCAACGGATCAACCCGGGAAGGTCCCCCTTGCCCCCCAACACCCCCCGAACCCCCACCCCCCCCAGGCCACTCACGGTGGATGCTGAGCGAGATGTTGACCACCCTCTCGTCCGTGAAGCCCTTGAGGTTGGCGATACGGGCGCAGCGGAGTTGGGTGTCGGACGCCGCATCCCCCACGTAGACCCAGCACACCGTCTCGTCCGCGTAGAGGAAGTCCATGGCTGTCGTCTGCTTGGTGCCGGCCGGGTGGATGAAGCTCATGCCTGCCCCCTGCAGGTTGGTTGCCATGATGTTCTGCGAGTTGGCGATCAGGAGGACCGGCGGCCTGTCCACGGGTTCTGTCGTGAGGAGGATCGGGGGGGGGGGGGAGAGAGGAGAGACGCACATTGTTATCCGAGGCTGTACCCTCCACCAGGGGGGCGAGCGGTGGGGGGACAAGAGTTGGGGGTCTCGCCTCACCTTCTCTCCCCACTCCGCATCCCTGGAAGAAGGGGCACCTGCATCGAAACACACTAACTGGGGGCAGGAGTGGGCCATTCGGCCCTGCCAACCTGCTCTGCCATCTATTATGAATTCCCGGCTGAGCTTCAAGTTCGATATCCTGATCTCCCTCCGTAATCCCTCGATCCCTTTCGCCCCAAGAGCTGGATCCAATTTCCTTCTTGGAAACCACACCACGTTTTGGCCTCAACTACTTTCTGTGGGAGTGAATCCCACGCATTCACCACCCTCTGGGTGAAGAAGTTTCTCAGTCCGAAAAGGGTTTAACGCCCTTATCCTCAAACTATGACCCCCCCCCTAGTTCTGGACTCCCCCCACCATCGGGAACATTCTTTCTGAATCTAACCCTGTTAGAATTTTATAAGTTTCTATGAGATCCCCTCTCACTCTTCGAAACTCCAGTGAATATAATCCTAACCCACTTAGTCTCTCCTCATATGACAGACCTGCCATCCCAGGAATCAGGGTAAACCTTCGCTGCGCTCCCTCTATAGCAAGGACATCCTTCCTCAGATAAGGAGACCCAAACTGCACCCAATACTCCAGGTGAGGCCTCACCAACGCCCTGTACAATAGCAGCAAAACATCCCTATCCCTATACTCCAATCCTCTCGCTATGAAGGACAACATACCATCTGCCTTCTTCACTGCCTGTTGTACCTGCGCGCTTACTCTCAGCGACTGATGCACGAGGACTCCAAGGTCTCGCTGAGTCTCCCCCCTCTCCTGATTCACACCCATTCCAGTAATAA
Source organism: Mustelus asterias (assembly GCF_964213995.1). Lineage (NCBI taxonomy): Eukaryota > Metazoa > Chordata > Chondrichthyes > Carcharhiniformes > Triakidae > Mustelus > Mustelus asterias. The sequence goes on along the minus strand of NW_027593968.1, from coordinate 5,879 downwards.
GGGGTGACAGAGTGTGGGTTAGCGCTGCTGCCTCACAGCGCCAGGGACCCGGGTTCGATTCCTCGGGTCACTGTCTGTGCGGAGTCTGCACGTTCTCCCCGTGTCTGCGTGGGTTTCCTCCGGGTGCTCCGGTTTCCTCCCACAGTCCGAAAGACGTGCAGGGTTAGGGTGGATTGGGCCGTGGTAAAATTCTCCCTCAGTGTCACCCCGAACAGGAGTGTGGGCGACTAGGGGGGGATTTTCACAGTAACTTCATTGCAGTGTTAACGTCAGCCTAACTTGTGACACTAATAAATGAACTTAAACTTAATCTGCCTTCCAGTTATTGCTACCAACGTGGATAACCTCACATTTACCCACAATATGTTGCGTCTCCCACAGTTACCCACACACTCAACCTGTCCAAACCACACTGAAGCATCTCTGCATCCTCCTCACAGCTCACCCTCCCACCCAACTTTGTATCATCAACAAATTTGGAGATAATACATTCAGTTCCCTCTTCCGAATCATTAATATGTCATGTGAGCTAGAAGGAGGGGCTGGATAGACTGGGACTTTTTTCTCTGGAGCGTAGGAGGCCGAGGGGTGATCTTATAGAGGTCTATAAAATAATGAGGGGCACAGATCAGCTAGATAGTCAATATCTATCCCAGATAAATGCGTCGTGGTCCATTTTGGCAGGTCAAATGGGATGAAGGAGTACAATATAAAGGGAAAGACTCTTAGTACGGTAGAGGATCAGAAGGACCTTGGGGTCCGGATCCATAGGACTCTGAAATCGGCCCCGCAGGTGGAGGAGGTGGTTAAGAAGGCGTATGGTGTGCTGGCCTTTATCAATCGAGGGATTGAGTTTAGGAGTCCGGGGGATAATGATGCAGCTATATAAGACCCTCGTCAGACCCCACTTGGAGTGCTGTGCTCAGTTCTGGTCACCTCACTATAGGAAGGATGTGGAAAAGATTGAAAGGGTGCAGAGGAGATTTACAAGGATGTTGCCTGGATTGAGTGGCATGCCTTATGAGGATAGGCTGAGGGAGCTCGGTCTTTTCTCCTTGGAGAGACGTAGGATGAGAGGAGACCTAATAGAGGTGTATAAGATGTTGAGAGGCATAGATCGGGTGGACTCTCAGGCTTTTTCCCAGGGTGGAAATGGCTGCTACGAGAGGACACAGGTTTAAGGTGTTGGGGGGTAGGTACAGGGGAAATGTTAGGGGGAAGTTTTTCACACAGAGGGTGGTGGGCGAGTGGAATTGGCTGCCGTCAGTGGTGGTGGAGGCGAACCCAATTGGGTCTTTTGAGAGACTCCTGGATGAGTACATGGGACTTAATAGGATGGAGGGTTATAGGTAGGTCTAGAAGGTAGGGATGTGTTCGGCACAACTTGTGGGGCCGAAGGGCCTGTTTTGTGCTGTAGTTTTTCTATGTTTCTATCTTTTCCCAAAGGTAGGGGAGTCTAAAACTAGAGGGCGTAGGTTTAAGGTGAGAGGGGAGAGATACAAAAGGGTCCAGAGGGGGCAATTTTTTCACAGAGGGTGGTGAGTGTCTGGAACGAGCTGCCAGAGGCAGTAATAGAGGCGGGTACAATTTTGTCTTTTAAAATGCGTTTACATGGGGATAGAGGGATATGGGCCAAACACAGGCAATTGGGACTAGCTGAGGGGTTTAAAAAAAAAAGGGGGCGGCATGGACAAGTTGGGCCGAAGGGCCTGTTTCCATGCTGTAAACCTCTATGCCTCTATAGGGACTTGGGAGTCCTGGTTCAAGGTTCTCATGGGCATGGACACCCAGATCCCTCTGTTCATCCACACTACCAAGTATCTTACCATTAGCCCAGTACTCTGTATTCCTGTTACTCCTTCCAAAGTGAATCACCTCACACTTTTCCCGCATTAAACTCCATTTGCCACCTCTCAGCCCAGCTCTGCAGCTTATCTATGTCCCTCTGTAACCTGCCACTTCCCTCCGCACTGTCCACAACTCCACCGACTTTAGTGTCATCCATATGGATGATATTGGAAGAGTGGAGGTTAGAGGGGCTTTAGACTGGGTTCCACAGGTCGACGCAACATCGAGGGCCGAAGGGCCTGCACTGCGCTGTAGTGTTCTATCTGCCAGTCAGCTTTCTACCCGTCCCCAGGCTAGACCCGCAGCGAAGAGCGGCCTACCATTCTTGGCTTTGCAGGACCGGTTGTCCGGCTGTAGAAGGTAGCCCTCCACACAGCTACAGGTGTACGAACCCTCCGTGTTGGTACAGGTCTGGCTGCAGGTCCCGTAGAACATACACTCATCAAAATCTAATGTCAGAGGGGTTGAGGGAGGGAGAGAGAGAGAAACACAACAGGGTGAAACACGTGGTCACAACATCCTTCACCAATAACAACATCAGAACCAGGAGCGGGAGTGGGGCCATCTGGCTCCCCTCGGGGGGGCCCTGCTCCCCCCGTTCAATGAGATCTTTTCGTGGACTCAGCTCCACTTACCCGCCCCGCTCACCGTAACCCTTAATTCCTTCAAAAATCTATCCATCCTTGCCTTAAAGAACATTCAACGAGGGAGCCTCAACTAGAACATAGAACAGTCCAGCACAGAACAGGCCCTTCGGCCCACGATGTTGTGCCGAGCTTTATCTGAAACCAAGATCAAGCTATCCCACTCCCTATCATCCTGGTGTGCTCCATGTGCCTATCCAATAACCGCTTAAATGTTCCTAAAGTGTCTGACTCCACTATCACTGCAGGCAGTCCATTCCACACCCCAACCACTCTCTGCGTAAAGAACCTACCTCTGATATCCTTCCTATATCTCCCACCACGAACACTATAGTTATGCCCCCTTGTAACAGCTCCATCCCACCCGAGGAAATAGTCTTTGAACGTTCACTCTATCTATCCCCCTCATCAACTGGGCAGGGACTTCCCACAGATTCACAACCCTTTGTGTGAAGAAGTTCCTCCTCAACTCAGTCCTAAATCTGCTCCCCCTTATTTTGAGGCCATGCCCCCTAGTTCTAGTTTCACCCGCCAGTGGAAACAACCTCCCTGCTTCTATCTTATCCATTCCCTTCATCATCTTATATGTTTCTATAAGATCCCCCCCTCATTCTTCTGAATTCCAATGAGTATAGCCCCAGTCTACTCAGTCTCTCCTCATAAGCCAACCCTCTCAACTCCGGAATCAACCCAGTGAATCTCCTCTGTACCCCCTCCAGTGCCAGTATATCCTTTCTCAAGTAAGGAGACCAAAACTGTACACAGTAACTCCAGGTGTGGCCTCACCAGCACCTTATACAGCTGCAACATAACCTCGCTGTTTTTAAACTCCATCCCTCTCGCAATGAAGGACAAAATCCCATTCGCCGCCTTCATTACCTGCTGCACCCGCAAACCAACCCCTTGAGATTCCTGCACAAGGACACCCGGGTCCCTCTGCACAGCAGCAAGCTGCAATTTTTTAACCATGTAAATAATAGTCCATTTTGCTGTTATTCCGACCAAAATGGATGACCTCACATTTACCAACATTGTACTCCATCTGCCAGACCCTCGCTAATCTGACGCGGCAAAACACGCGCTCCGAATCTTGGTGCCAACGCTGACGCAACTGAACGGGGCTGCCTCAACTCTCGAGACGCTCCAAACCTAGACCTTTCCCAAAAGCCTCTCAAGAGAGGAGCGACCGAGAGACTGCCTACCTCCAACCAGCTTCGGACAGCAACGGAACCAAAACTAAAAACTTGGGACTTTCTCCGTGGAAAATAAACTGTCCCCTCGGGCATCACCTGAGAACTGTCAATTATCCCCAAAGGGGATGGCGATGTCCCAGTGCTATTATCGCCCGACTAATTAATCCAGAAACTCAGCTCCTGTTCTGGAGGACCAAAAGGGGGGGGGGGGGTAGCGATGGCCTCGTGATATTATGGCTAGACTGTTCATCCGGAAACTCAGCTACTGTTCTGGGGATCGAATCCCGCCCACGGCAGATTGGTGGGAATTTGAATTCAATAAAAAAAAATCTGGGATTAAGAATCTACTGATGACCCATTGTGGGGAAAAACCCATCTGGTTCCCCTTTAGGGAAGGAAATCTGCCGTCCGTACCCCGGTCTGGGCCTACACGTGACTCCAGACCCACAGCCAATGTGGTTGACTCTCAACTGTCCCTCCAAGGGGCAACTAGGGATGGGCAATAAATGCTGGACCCAACCAGCGACACCCATGTCCCACGGATGAATTTAAAAAACACAACACTCCACCCCCCCACCCCTCCCACATGTACACCCTCGTACGCTCGCCCCCAACCCCCATGCACCCACCCTCGTGCGCCAGGGTGCGTACACTGGCCCTCAAACAGTCGCAACGCCTCCCCCCCCCCCCCCCCCCCCCCCGACACTCCATCCCCCATGGCGAGCGTGACTCCCTTACGTGCTCCGAACCCCCACCCTCGCTCGCCCCCCAACCCCGCACCAATGCGCACACACCCTCTTCTCCCCCCACCCCCCTCCCCCAGCCCCCCCCCCCCCCCGCTTATCCTGACCATCTCCAGTCGGAAGGTTTCCCTCGAACCCCGGGGGAGGGGAAATAGAAAGCAGGCCTCACCCCCGCCCCCGCCCACACGCACCCACCCACCCACCCCCCTGTCGCCCACTGACCTCGGCAGGTTTTGCCATCCTCAGACAGGGCATAGGAGTTGTTGCAATAGCAGGCGGGACCCTCATGCGTGGCAGTGCATCTGTGGGTACAGCCCGCTCTTGTGCAGTTCTCGAGACCCTCTGGAGGGAGGTGGGAAGGAAGGAAAAAGGGGAGGGAGGGAGGGGGGAGAGAGAGGGAGGGAGGGGGAGGAAGAGAGGGAGGGAGGGGAGAGAGAGAGGGGGAGGAGAGAGAGAGAGGGGGGGAGAGAGAGAGGGGGGAGAGAGGGAGGGGGGAGAGAGAGAGAGAGGGAGGAGAGAGAGAGAGGGGGGGAGAGAGAGAGGGGGGGAGAGAGGGAGGGGGGGAGAGAGGGAGGGGGGGAAGAGAGGGAAGGGGGGAAGAGAGGGAGGGGGGGAAGAGAGGGAGGGGGGGAAGAGAGGGAGGGGGGGAAGAGAGGGAGGGGGGGAAGAGAGGGAGGGGGGAAGAGAGGGAGGGGGGGAAGAGAGGGAGGGGGGGAAGAGAGGGAGGGGGGGAAGAGAGGGAGGGGGGGAAGAGAGGGAGGGGGGGAAGAGAGGGAGGGGGGGAAGAGAGGGAGGGGGGGAAGAGAGGGAGGGGGGGAAGAGAGGGAGGGGGGGAAGAGAGAGAGGGGGGGGAAGAGAGGGAGGGGGGGAAGAGAGGGAGGGGGGGAAGAGAGGGAGGGGGGGAAGAGAGGGAGGGGGGGGAAGAGAGGGAGGGGGGGGAAGAGAGGGAGGGGGGGAAGAGAGGGAGGGGGGGAAGAGAGGGAGGGGGGGAAGAGAGGGAGGGGGGGAAGAGAGGGAGGGGGGGGAAGAGAGGGAGGGGGGGGAAGAGAGGGAGGGGGGGGAAGAGAGGGAGGGGGGGAAGAGGGGAGGGGGGGAAGAGAGGGAGGGGGGGAAGAGAGGGAGGGGGGGAAGAGAGGGAGGGGGGGGAAGAGAGGGAGGGGGGGAAGAGAGGGAGGGGGGGAAGAGAGGGAGGGGGGGAAGAGAGGGAGGGGGGGAAGAGAGGGAGGGGGGGAAGAGAGGGGAGGGGGGGAAGAGAGGGAGGGGGGGAAGAGAGGGAGGGGGGGAAGAGAGGGAGGGGGGGAAGAGAGGGAGGGGGGAAGAGAGGGAGGGGGGGAAGAGAGGGAGGGGGGGGAAGAGAGAGGGGGGGGAAGAGGGAGGGGGGGGAAGAGAGGGGGGGGGAAGAGAGGGGGGGGGGGTGGGGAGAGGGGGGGAGAGGGGGGGGGGAAGAGAGG
>NW_027593967.1:0-24092 GCF_964213995.1 Mustelus asterias | reverse complement strand
GGGCTTCCCCTCCCCACCCCTCCCCCCTCCTCGCCCAATCCCCCCCCCCTCCTCCCCAATCCCCCCCCCTCCTCCCCAATCCCCCCTCCCTCCTCCCCAATCCCCCCTCCCTCCTCCCCAATCCCCCCTCCCCAATCCCCCCTCCCTCCTCCCCAATCCCCCCCTCCCTCCTCCCCAATCCCCCCTCCCTCCTCCCCAATCCCCCCCTCCCTCCTCCCCAATCCCCCCCTCCCTCCCCTCCCTCCTCCCCCCCAATCCCCCCCTCCCCTCCTCCCCCCCAATCCCCCCCTCCCTCCTCCCCCCCAATCCCCCCCTCCCTCCTCCCCAATCCCCCCCTCCCTCCTCCACAATCCCCCCCTCCCTCCTCCCCGATCCCCCCCCTCCTCCCCCGATCCCCCCCTCCCTCCTCCCCGATCCCCCCTCCCTCCTCCCCGATCCCCCCCTCCCTCCTCCCGATCCCCCCCTCCCTCCTCCCCGATCCCCCCCTCCCTCCTCCCCGATCCCCCCTCCCTCCTCCCCGATCCCCCCCTCCCTCCTCACCGATCCCCCCTCCCTCCTCCCCGATCCCCCCCCCTCCTCAATCCCCCCCCCTCTCTCCTCTCCGCCCCGGTCCCTCCCCCCAGCACACTGTTGCCTGGTAACGGTCCGGTGGGCGGGGCTTTCCAGCCGCAGTCTCGCGAGAGCGGCGGGCGGTTGAGCGGAAGCTGGGAGCCGGCTGAGTGGAGGCAGAGCGCCGGGCGGGCTGTCGGCGCGGAGCGGGAGGAATCAGACGCCCCGTGGATTCACCCGAGCCGGCAGTGAGGGAGCGGGAGAGCGGGCAGGATGTCGGAAGCGGAGGAGAGGCCGAGCACCAACCTGAATCTGAACCCGGCCGAGGGGCGGACGGAGGAGGCGGGCGCCAAGCCGTTGGCGGAGGGTCAGATCCAGGGCCCGGGACAGGTGGGTTTACTTTCGTCGATTCTGTCAAAAACATGTTTTCAACATGCATGCGGAGAATGGATCTGTCGCCAGTGTTAACGTCAGCTCTCAAGGTTCCTTGAGACTGGCTTTGGAGATCAGCTTTTCTTTGCTCTGCACAACTAAAATCAGAGATTTGCCACGCATACAACGTTTGAGTGTAAATTTGCAAATATGTTCAATTATATTGTAATTTATTGCTCTCTCCTTGCTTTGCAGCACTCTGGGCGGGATTTTCCAGCCCCATCAGTGGCAGGGAAAATGGTGTGCTGGGCTGGAACATCTTGAAGTGGTGGCACAGTGGTTAGCACTGCTGCCTCACAGCAAGAGTTTTAACAACACCAGGTTAAAGTCCAGCAGGTTTATTTGGTAGCAAATGCCTTTAGCTTTCGGAGCGCTGCTCCTTCGTCAGAAGTCCCACAGTCCAAAGAAGTGCAGGTTAGGTTGATTGGCCGTGCTAAATTAACCCTATTGTCGGGGGGGTTAACAGGATAAATATGTGGAGTTACGGGAATAGGGCCTGGATGGGATTGTGGTCAGTGCAGACTTGTTGGGCTGAATGGCCTCCTCCTGCACTGTAGGGATTCTATTCTATTCTAACTAATACAGTCCCATAGGTCCTCTAGTTAAAATTCTGCATCTGTAAGCCACAAGATTCCGATGGACTGAGTCTGCTCCAGTAATAGGAGATTTCATCTTCTGGACTACAGAGAGGGAGAGCTGGAGAAAGATAGAGGAGGCCATGAAATAGAAAGAAAGGGAGAGAGGGGGTGAGAGACGGACAGAGCGAGCTCCAGACAGAGAGGGATTCTATGGTTTGGAGAATAGGGCCTGGGTGGGATTGTGGTCGGTGCAGACTCAATGGGCCGAATGGCCTCTTCCTGCACTGTAGGGATTCTATGGTTTGTAGAGTTGCCAAGAGCCAATTGCCCTTTGGCCGCTCTCCACCTTTACCCGTCCTGCCCTTGACGCTGCTCACTGCTGGCGGGGCTGGAAAATCCCAACGTCAGTGTTTTATTCAGCTAAATTTGTCTGATTAATGCCTGTGATCAGATCAGTTTCTGCTGTATCCCAATTGCATTCTCGAAAAATAAATTTCTGGTGTTTGGAAAACTGAAATGTAACCCACTTCTTACTTTATCAGGCAGCTTTCACAAGAGATGTCCTCCTTCCTGGAGAGTGGGATGTCGGTGTGACGTCGTATGAAATGCTCATCAGGGAGAAATCTGTTTTCAAAAAATTTAATTGGCGATATCTGGTTATCGATGAAGCCCACAGGATCAAAAATGAGAAATCCAAGGTAAGTTTGTTTTCCCTTCATTTTCTCTGCTCTTTTCCCCATCCCATCCATTACCACCAGAGTTCATGGCTACCATTGTAGTGAATGCTAAATTTTCTGCCTCATCTTAAGGTGAATTGGGGAGAAACGCAGGCTTGATTTGTGGCATGGGAGCATGAGCAGGTGACAGCTTGGTAGCTCAGTGGTTCGCACTGCCTCCTCACAGCTCCAGCGACCCAGGTTCGATTCCCAGCTTGGGTCATCGTCTGTGCGGAGTTTACACATTCTCCCCGCATCTGCGTGGGTTTCCTCCGGGTGCTCCGGTTTCCTCCCACAGTCCAAAAAAAATTGCTGGTTAGGTGTTTTGGCCATGCTAAATTCTCAGTGTACCGAAGTGTGGCGACTAGGGGATTTTCAGAGTAACTTCATTGCAGTGTTAATGTAAGCCTACTTGTGCCACTAATAAATAAACTTTAAAACTTTGTAAACCACGTGTCACATTCTCGATTATATATCATGGAGTGAGGTTATTTTTGAGCAAGGTGCAGTTATGTGTGGGACCGGACAGAAAATGAGGCACAGAAGTTTGCTGCACACTGTTTCCCAGGAGAGGGGAATGCAAAGACAGGGTAAGACGGAGTGGCAAAGAACAGTAAAAAAGAATTCAGTGTGGATGGAAGTGACTGTTCTATGGTGAATGAGATAACGAAGGACAGGAAGATTGGAACAAAAGGTTGGAGGGAAATCCAGGAATAGAGATTTTGAAATGAAGGAAAATGATACATTTTGAGTACTAATGGTTAATGTAATTGTTAATTGCTGCTTTCACTGTTCCTTTGCACTTCCATCAAAGCTTTAATAGCTAAATTAAAAGGGCCATTTATTGTCACAGATGGAATGCGAATCTTGAGGAAAAGAGCGCTTTAATCTCGCAATCCAATGCAGACAAATAATTTTTTAAGTTAAAGTTTATTAGTGTCACAAGTAGGCTTACATTAACACTGTAATGAAGCTACTGTGAAAATCCCCTGGTCGCTACACTCCGGCGCCTGTTCGGGTCCACTGAGGGAGAATTTAGCACAGCCAATGCACCTAACCAGCATGTCTTTCAGACTGTGGGAGGAATCCGGAGCACCCGGAGGAAACCCACACAGACATGGGGAGAACATGCGGACTCCACACAGTTACCCAAGCCGGAAATCAAACACTGGTCCCTGTTGCTGTGAGGCAGCAGTGCGAACCGCTGTGCCATATTCAACCAAATGACTCCAGGGGTTCAGAAACTCAATTATTGAGGCTCGATAGTTAATCTCTGGGTTTTAAAACTAGTGGAAGAGTGGAGTGGAAATGTTTGAATTGAAAATCAAAGATCAGATCTGCTTATTCAGACTAGTGTGCTCTTGTTTTAAAAGCTTTTTAACCAGCTGCCCCTTCCACAACCATTGCTTCGATTTGAAAGAAATGCCATTCAATTGCGGACGGCTCTGGAAGTTTCCATATTCCCGTCTTGCAAGTTATAGATAACCGTTTGTAATCTTGATGAGCTATTACTACACTTGCTTTTTGCTTCCTAATGCAAAGCATTTGCCGGAACTATATATGAATTCATTGGAGAAATGACAGACACGAATAAACACCTGAAAAATCAGCGAACTTTTAAATGCAGTCTGAATCTACAGTTGTGCCAGTAGTATGATTCGAACTTGTGCCCAGTTTGTACAGTAATGTTTTTAAATCTGCTAAATTTACAGCTCTCTGAAATCGTGAGAGAATTCAAAACAACAAATCGATGATTGCTCACGGGTTCACCACTTCAGAACAACCTGCACGAACTCTGGGCTCTGCTCAACTTCCTCCTCCCGGATGTCTTCAACTCGTCTGCAGTAAGTAATGAGAAAAGCAGCTCGACAGTGACTGTACCGTTTGTCGAAGGTTCAATTACAGTGTTTAAACCTATTTCTTTTTGGAAGGCATGAGAGAATGCTGCAAAGTTGTGTCTTTTTCATTTTTGAAGCTAGTGTCAGGGGAAGCTGTCCAACTTGCTGGAGGGTGTTGTGTGACACCATTGTTCCTTGCATTGGGAGCAGCCAGGTCGCTAAATGGCCGCAGTCTGTGTATTAATTTGTTCACCTGCCCACATTTCTGAGCTCTATATTCACCATATGTGTGCCGATGCAGAGTCCAATTGGTGATGTCTGCTCCTCTAACCCTTCAAACTGCTATTGACCATTTCTGATGCTCCGTGTCACATCTGCCTTACACTGCGAAGCATATTTAACATGCTTGATGTTTCCTTGAGCAACACTGCCACCTTGTGTCACAATTCTAAACCTACATTAAAAGCATGCTGGGGTGAGAGCTTCCTTTATCCATATCTATCTCAATCCACAAATTAGCTATCATAAGTATTTTAGTATTTTTTTTTGTTAACAAAAGCTATGTTTATCCCTACAGTGCAGAAGGAGGCCATTGGGCCCATCAAGTCTGCACCAACCCCACATATCTACCCCGCCAATCCCACTGACACCAAAGGTTTATTTAGCATAGCCAATCAACCGAACCCGCACATCTTTGGAATGTGGGAGGAAACCGGAGCAGACACGGGGAGAATGCACAAACTCCACACAGAGAGTGACCCAAGGCCAGAATTGAACCTGGGTCCCTGGCGCTGTGAGACAGGAGTGCCAACCACTGTGCCACCATGCCACCTGTGTTAAAAGTGTTGCAGAAATGTACATTGTTGAGGAATGAGGAAAATGAATTTAAGGTTACTGTATTTCTTTCTCATAAAGGGTTGGATTCCAAGGTCTGATCTGTTATGTTGCAGAATAAAGCTGTTGACAATCTAATCTGAAGTTGTAGGTGTTTTCATCAAGTCAACATTCAGCCCACACCTGTAGATGTGCTTCAACCCATGGCTTGTTCAGCTGTTTTTGTTTAACCTGTGCTTCAGTCCACAGAACTGTTCAGTACAGCTTTTGTAACATTGCATTATTTTGCTTGACCTTCTTGGGCATCATCAGTGTGTGAAAAGCATGTATTCTCACCTGAATTAGGTATTGAGACCCTTCCTCCTCTGACGTATTAAAGCTGAGGTAGAAAAGAGCCTGCCGCCAAAAAAGGAAGTCAAAATGTATGTCGGCCTCAGCAAAATGCAACGGGAATGGTGAGTACACAACTTGTGAATCTTAATGTGTTGCATTGTGAAGTCTGGCATAATCTTGCAACAACTCATTGAGATTGTGCTGCACTTCAATCAACAATTAGAGCATTTGTAGAACTAAGGGAATAGATTCACCAGTGTAAGCGAGTGTGATTTTACCCAATGCACCAATAATAGGCTGACTCCCTACTATTGACCATCTTGCTTCCGTCTGATCTGTAAGATTTTTGTGTTTGGAATTCTATCTTCCCTCAATCATTTCAGTTATTTTTGCCCAAAACAGAAGATCATCATTGAATTCAGACTGGACGATTGCCATTCAAGTGTGATTATTACAGTGCTTTAAAACTACTTTGCTCTCACTTTTGGGCTTTCTTCTTTCAAACCCCAATGCAGCCCATTATTGATACCCACCTGATCAGGTACTAGTGAGGTGTCCCCTCGAAACTTATTAACGATGTCTATCTAGTTGGTCAAGGAGAACGCTGCAAAGCCCTTCAAAATGAGACTGCACCCTATGTAACACAATGTCATTGCCTCACGATGATGCCAGTATAGATGCCATAAATATAAAACAGTCACTAATAAATCGAACAGGAATTTAGGAGAAGATTCAAAAAAGAAAGTGGCACAGTAGTTAGTGTGGAACTCACTACCACAAGGTGCGGCATGACATTGATGCATTTTAGGGAAGTTTGTTAAACATAGAATGGAAAAAGAAATCGAAGGTGTGAGGAGACTCTTATCATGAACACTGATCTGGAATTGTTGATCTAAATGGCCTATTTCTGCGTCACAAATTCTTCATACCAGAGTACTTCGTATTGCTCGCATCCAAATTACATGAAAAGGAATATTCCCACCCCTTCAAACCCTGGCCACATGGAATGTTGAGTGTGTATTAGTTGTAAGATATGGGTTTCTATATCTGTGAGGCTTAGATGGAGCACCCTGTTCCCTGGTAGGTGAGAGGGGTTGGAATGTGGATCCTAGACTTTGTCCTAGGTACCTATCGAACAAAGCATTCATTTTAGGTTGTAATTGCTTTCTGTTGAGTGACATTAAAAAAATGAATTTATCTCCAAGTTGGTGTGATGAGTTTTAATTCTGGCCTTGCTGACAGGTACACCAGGATATTAATGAAGGATATTGACATCCTGAACTCCTCAGGGAAAATGGACAAAATGCGTCTATTGAATGGACTGATGCAACTGCGCAAGTGCTGCAACCACCCCTATCTGTTTGACGGAGCTGAACCTGGCCCATCTTACACCACTGACACTCACCTGGTAGTTAACAGTGGCAAAATGGTGGTCCTGGACAAACTGCTGCCGAAAGTGAAGGAGCAAGGTCAGCCGCAGGCCTGGTCAAGGCTTTTGTTTCCCTTTCTGTCTTTCAATCTTTCTATAGGAAGGAGACATGTAGTGATTTGATAGTTTTGTGGATACTTGAGTAGCTCGGACGGGGTGGGGGGTGGCCAACATGAGGCATAAGGCCCAAATTAACGATTGCCTGGCTGTAAAGGGAAATTAATTGAAAATATTCCAAAATGTGTTATAAATTAATATGCAATAAACACTGGAATCAGCAATGGTTTTAGTTATAGTAGGACAGGCAAAGAAGCTTACTGAGATATCCTTGAGATAACCAAACTAAAACACAATGCAAATTAGGTTTTTAGAATATGTTCAACAAATCTGTTATTAGAGAGTAAATATAGTAATAAAGTTCATAGTTTGTGAAATAGATGACATTGTCTCAATGGATTAAGAATTAGCTTAATGTTAAAGTTCCTATTTTGGGAGGATGTAGGATTGGATTCGGATTCGATTGGAATTTGAAAGAGCATGCCAGTCACTCGAACTCGAATCCATGACCAAATTAGTTGAGACTCTGGAGACCAGGAGGAATTGAACAAAAACTACTGTGTAGTCCGATTCATATATCAGGAAATCCGGTGGAGTGGAAAATCAAACATCCTGGTATATAGATTGGCTGTAAACAACCGCCTATGGTTAATTGTGCATTTCCGAGTCCGATGTCAGACTTTGTCATGCTCTGGAGCAGTACTGTACCTGTGCTGCAGACTGATCAAAAATAGAACAGGATTTTTAGTAAATGAAAGGGGTTTGTGATGTTTAGCCTTCGTAAGCATGCAAGGATTTCCACGACGATGTCTGCAAAAGAATTTGAAAATGATCACTGATGACACCATGGCAGCATTTGACCTGTGCAGCAAGGGACATCAGATTGCATGCTGTGATGTTTTGGGTTACAAATCAGCATAGGTTTTAATGAATTAAAAACTGCTGAAAAACTAATCTGGTAGCATCAGCGAAGGGTCAACTATGACTCTTCAGAACTCCCCTCTCCACAGATGCTGCCTGACCTGCTGAGTATTTCCAAAACTTTGCTTCCATCTATTAAGCTATTATTTCACCAGTTTTAGTGACTGTTTAAAACAATAGTGTGCCTTGATCTGAAATAGCATCCTGTTTTAGTCATTCTGGCCTGCCACACACCATCCACTGGGGCTGGGGGCTCCCAAAAACTGGCCGATTTAGCATCAAATATTCTTCATGAGGAGTTGGATCACAGGCCTCTGCAATGCTTGATGGGCCCCATCCTCCTTCCGGGGGAATAGTTACAGGAGCCAAATATTCTGAAAATTGGGGGCTAACTTGTTGGGAGAAGGTGAATGGAATAATTACATGGTTTGGGATTGTAGCTATTTTTTGATTAGGGCTTAATTTTTGCTGCCCAAACTGCAGCACCGTCTAGATTCCACCGGGAATATGAACCCTTTGAAATTATTCCCATCAATCAAGGCAGCTGTGTCACATGGACAGTTCACATTGTATGAATTATAAAATTGGAGTTGGTTATGTGTGTTCATTTATGCCTCCTGTACTACAACTAATTTACTCGATTACTCTACATCCTGCGTGTTACCACTGAAATTTGGTTTCCATTATCCACATCAGTAGATGTAGGCTTTTGAAGCATTTGTGTATCTGCGCTGTGTTCTTGGCGACCGATCAACCGATTACCCTGATGAATGATCTTCTTTTCCACAGGTTCTCGGGTGTTGATCTTCAGCCAAATGACCAGGGTGCTGGATATCTTGGAAGATTATTGTATGTGGAGAAACTACGAGTATTGTAGACTGGATGGACAGACACCGCATGAGGAGAGACAAGTATGTTTCTTGCCCTGTGCTTTCAAAACTGAGTTTGTTTGAGGAAAGTTCTCACCTCTTAAATTGATCTGAGGCTCTATTATCTAAGTAGGAATTCTAGACTTAAGGTTACAAAACTGACTCAAGGTTTTCAAACAAGAAATATGAATATTCAATTTGAATCTAGCATCTATTTGTATTTTTAAAAATGAAACTTTCCAACAATTAGTAAAAAGATTGGTCCGAATCGTTTGTTCAATTCTGGCTTAACTTTTCTCTCTCATCCCTCCAGGATTCTATTTCTACTTTCAATAGTCCTGGGAGCTCAAAGTTTATCTTCATGTTAAGCACATGCGCTGGGGGTCTTGGTATAAATCTAGCCACGGCAGATGTAGTAATCCTATACGACTCAGACTGGAACCCTCAGGTCGACCTCCAGGCTATGGTAAGTTACTGAGCGATTAGTTATTTGTGTTCTGAAAGCCACGTACAGTTGAATATATGACTATCGTAGCTGGTTTTAACATCCAAGTGCACTGATCAAGCGACATTTGGTATTTTACTGCCACTGATACCCCCTCAAATCTCCCGTGTGTTGCTCCCATGGTTTCTTTAAAACTCCGCTCGACTGAACTGGTGGAAATATTTCAGCAAAGGTCTTCAGTTTGCTTCTCTGTATTTGAATGAAGCGTGCGGTTGTTTTCAGAATTGGCGTGGTATGATTTCAGCTGACTGGGCATCTTGTTTCTCCTCACCAATTAACTTCCAAAAAACAATTGAGAGTTTGGAAATGAAATCCATTTTAAGTTTCAGTAATGCTGAGGTCACTATAAGGAACTGCCTTCCGCGATTCAGTTTTACACCAAACAACTGATGCACTGATTTTAATAAGTGCTTCGTGATTGCCTCATGTCCCCAAGGGCTAATGAATTCAAATCTCACTCATTTGTGAAGTTTGAATTAAAGTTTATAGTGAGCAGCAAAAGGGAGCAGGGCTACCCAATTGTTCAGCTGGTTCACAGCATGGCAACAGGCCCGTTAGAGAAAATCTCCATTACAAGAGAGGAAGTGTTAGGTTTTTTAGGGAACATTAAAACTGTTGATTTTGACTGAGTAATTAGAGAGGGTTAACACATGCAGGAGATAGCCATTCAGACATCATATCTTTGTTCGCTCATGATCAGCTTGGAGATTTCTCGGAAATCGATTTATTCCCTATCCCCATGTTAAGGTTTTGATAATGAGAGTTTTTGTTTGAAATTCTTGGATTTCTTAATTTAGAAACAATGTTTGCTGGAAAATATATGAATGTGCTGTTTTTACAGCTGAATGTAGAGGAATGTTAATTGAAATTGTTACTTGATTGTGTGGATCTGCCATGTAACTTTAATTGTGTTCTTTTTTAGGATCGCGCCCACAGAATTGGTCAAACAAAAGTAGTCAGAGTATTCCGATTTATAACTGACAACACTGTGGAGGAAAGGATAGTGGAACGTGCTGAAATGAAACTTAGACTGGACTCTATTGTAGTTCAGCAAGGTGGGTGTTGAAGTTGGTTGTTTTTTGGGTGGGAACTGCATGGGGAGGGTAGCACAGAGTCCTCAGGAAATTTCGCTTCTTTGAGGTACTAACTTTAAATGGCATCGTTGAAACTTTGGGATACCATGAGAAGTGTCAATCATTCCCAGCCTTCACTCCAGAATTTTATCTTGCATTCTTTTCTCCGACTGAGTTATGGCACGGATGTTAAAACTTTGTGTTGGGGGATTGTGAATGCATTGGATACTCCCTCACTAACCTGTTCTTTTTCAAATACCGCAGAACATTTAAAAATTAAACTTCAATATTTTCACAGCTAACTTCTCTAATCGCCAATGAATTATCATTACAATAGATTAGGACCTACCACCTGGAACTGTGCCATCTGGCATATGTATTCCTGCTTTTTGGTGAAATGGTCCTCAAAAATGAACACAAAACCCTCTGCAATCTTCCACAGAGTGTGAACAGCCAGTTAAAGTACGCTGTGCAACAAAGTGGGCTCAATAGTTTCACTATAGCCCTTGTTTGTCTATTTATTAACATGTGAACCCGTCTCTTGCATTACTACAAGTTTAATGCCCTCCATACCAGGATGTTGCCTGGTATGGAGGGCATCAGCTATGAGGAGAGGTTGGAGAAACTTGGTTTGTTCTCACTGGAACGACGGAGGTTGAGGGGCGACCTGATAGAAGTCTACAAGATTATGAGGGGCATGGACAGAAGGGATAGTCAGAAGCTTTTTCCCGGGGTGGAAGAATCAATTACTGGGGGGGCATAGGTTTAAGGTGTGGGGGCAAGATTTAAAGGAGATGTATGAGGCAAGTTTTTTACACAGAGGGTGGTGGGTGCCTGGAACTCGCTGCCAGGGAAGGTAGTGGAAGCAGATATGGTAGTGAGTGTTAAGGGGCGTCTAGACAAATACATGAATAGGATGGGAATAGAGGGATATGATCCCTGGAAGGGTAGGGGGTTTTAGTTCAGTCGGGGCAGCATGGTCAGTGCAGGCTTGGAGGGCCGAAGGGCCTGTTCCTGTGCTGTAATTTTCTTTGTTCTTTACAATTTCTTAACATCGAGACTGAATTCTTTCAGGAAGGTTAGTCGATCAGAATCTCAACAAGCTGGGGAAAGATGAAATGCTGCAGATGATTCGTCACGGTGCTACCCACGTATTTGCTTCTAAAGAGAGCGACATTACAGATGAAGATATTGATGCTATATTAGAGAGGGGTGGAAGAAAGGTAAAACTAACATCAGGAACGGGAGTGCCCCTTGCTCTGCTATTCCAATCCTGCAACTTCGTGACTCACCTGTTCAATACTCTTCTTACAATGCTGCTGCAATATTTTCAAAGGCACAATAAGTGTCACTTAATCTGCATCTCATAAAGTTCTGCAAACTGAGTATCAAAAGCTAATTGCATTAAATGCATTGTACTGTGATGGTTTTGTGCAGTCTCTTTTACTTCATACCATTGTCATTGTGCCAAGAGGAGATGATTAAACAATTGGATTAAACCCTTAATTTCAGCTTTTGAATTGTTTGTGTTTACAGCAAAATGTTTTTTTTTAAAGCCTTTATTGTGGGTTTTAACAAAACAATTCAAATTAGTTCATCTGTCTTGGTGAAGTTAGGGCGATTGAATCAATCTTGCTATGCTAATGTAAATCATAGAATAGAATCATAGAATCCCTACAGTGTAGAAAGAGGCCATTCGGCCCATCGAGTACACCGACCACAATCCCACCCAGGCCCTACCCCCATATGCCTACATATTTACCCGCTAATCCCTCTAACCTACGCATCTCAAGACACTAAGGGGCAATTTTAGCACAGCCAATCAACCTAATCCACACATCTTTGGACTGTGGGAGGAAACCGGAGCACCCGGAGGAAACCCACGCAGACACGAGGAGAATGTGCAAACTCCACACAGACAGTGACCCAAGCCGGGAATCGAACCCAGGTCCCTGGAGCTGTGAAGCAGCAGTGCTAACCACTGTGCTACCGTGCCGCCCTAAAGTGTTTAGCTGGCAGCTAATACCCAAGTACAAATGTATATTCTGAAATGGTTGTCATAGGCTTCACACATCAATATCTTTGGTGCTAAACAAATAATTTTGGTGTTTATATACATTGCATCACTGGAACTAGTTTTCTATGTAAAAGGAATTACACTATCTAAAAGCTAAACTAAAAGTACCATTATTTGAAATCTCCTTGGTTTTAAATACGATGCTATTGCAACTTCTGAAGGCCTGTGGAATATGAACAATTACTTAGAGTCATAGAGGTTTACAGGGCAGCTATTCTTCGGGTGAAGAAATGTCTCCTCGTTTCCTCCTAAATGGTCTACCCCGAATCCTCAGACTGTGACCCCTGGTTCTGGACACTCCCACCATCAGGAACATCCTCCCTGCATCCACCCTGTCTAGCCCTGTTAGAATTTTATAAGTCTCTATGAGATCCCCCCTCATTCATCTGACCTCCAGCGAAAACAATCCTAACCTAGTCAATCTCTCCTCGTACGTCAGTCCATTTTACCCACTGCACTAAGCTTTGATCTCAGTGAGAAGTCCCACAACACCAGGTTAAAGTCCAACAGGTTTATTTGGTATCACGAGCTTTCGGAGCACTGCTCCTTCCTTAGGTGAGTCACCTGATTAAGGAGCATGATAGCCATGATGTGGAGATGCCGGAGTTGGACTGGGGCGGGTATGGTAAGAAATCCATGTTAACGTTAATCAGGTGATGAAGGAGCAGTGCTCCGAAAGCTCATGATTCCAAATAAACCTGTTGGACTTTAACCTGGTGCTGTGAGACTTCTTACTGGATAGTATAGTGTCATCTCTTAAAGAAATCAGTTGCCGTTTTAGTTGAATTTTAAAGTTGCCAAAGTGGCACAAGGTGTGTGGCCCCAGAAAATTCAGTTCTAAAATATAACCTGCCACCACACGGTGGCACAGTGGTTAGCACTGCTGCCTCACAAATAAACCTGTTGGACTTTAACCTGGTGTTGTGAGACTTCTTCCCGGGCCCCACAGCGCCAGGGACCCAGGTTCGATTCCCGGCTTGGATTACTGTCTGTACGGAGTCTCCCTGTGTCTGTGTGAGTTTCCTCCAGGTGCTCCGGTTTCCTCCCACCGTCTGAAAGATGTGCTGGCTAGGTGCATTGGCCATGCTAAATTCTCCCTCGGTGTACTCGAACAGGCGCCGGAGTGTGGCGACGAGGGGATTTTCACAGTAACTTCATTGCAGTGTTAATGTGAGCCTACTTATGATACTAATAAATAAACTTTAAAACTTGACAAAAAGCGAACGCTAACGTTTTGCTCAAACTCTGATTAACTATTTTTTTAAACTGCTGATTAATTTTATTTCTTTCGAATGGGAGATCATGGCCAACTCTGAGGAATGCATTTTCTTCCAGTCAGCTGCAACATTCTTGCCTCGAGGTTCGATGATTATCATAGAAACTCTGCAGTGCAGAAGGAGACCATTCAGCCCATCGAGTCTGCACTGACAACAATCCCACCCCAGGCCCTATCCCCACAACCCCACACATCTACCCCGCTAATCCCTCTAACCTACACATCCCTGGACACTTTGGGCAATTTAGCGTGGCCCATCAACCTGACCCCCACATCTTTGGACTGTGGGGGGAAACCGGAGCACCCGGAGGAAACCCATGCAGACACGGGGAGAACGTGCAAATTTCACACAGACGGCCACCCAAGCCAGGAATCAAACCCCGATCACTGGAGCTGTGAGGCAGCAGTGCTAACCACTGTGCCACCGTGCTGCTCCTATAGATTCAATTCCAAAGTCATACAAAAGGATAATATATAAGCAAGTTTTCTTTTCCTTTAAACTTGTATGTACAAGAGGAGGGATGTTAGTACTTGGGAAATAAGCTGGGCAGTTGTTGCTGTGTCCAGAACTTCCTATTCAACAGTATAATAAGGCATATGTACAGCAAAGCTCTTTCCAATCTGCCTTAAATTAATATCATCCTTCCATTCTCATCCCATGTTCAGTGGTGTGATTTGTTTCCACTTTCAAAACATCTATTATTGTGGACTTCCCAAATAAGATTACAATTTGATGAATGCATTTAGAGACAGTATTCTTGGTGTCATGCCCATTGAAAGTTGATTGTAAACTCAATAAGTTAATTTAGGATTCTCAACGCCCATCAACGGTGATAGATTTTCATCCCATAATCTGGGCTTCAGAAATTAAAGGTCAATGTATTAACAAATGGGACCGCACAATCTCCTTTCCTCTCTAACTTCATCCATTCCTAAACCAGTGCAGTATCTGATGAGATAATGAAACCTTTAGCTGAAATATCAAAGAGCATTTCAACAACTTACTTCGAGATGATGAAAAATTGAAGGTATAAGTTCAGGACCATGAATATGAATTCGAGGCTCTCCGATAACAAATTCTATTCCAGGACCATAACTCACAGCGCAGGGAGAGGCCATTCGTCCAATTGTAGCCATGCTAGCTCTTTGCTAAAGCTAATTCCACTTCCCCTGCATTCTCCATTAAGCCTGCACCTTCCTCTGCTTCAAATATTTATGAACAAAGAACAGTACAGCACAGGAAACAGGCCTTTGGCCCCTCCAAGCCTGTGCCGCTCCATGGTCCAACTAGACCAATCGTTTGTATCCCTCCATGCCCAGGCTGCTCATGTGACTATCCAGGTAAGTCTTAAACCATGTCAGTGTGTCTGCCTCCACCACCCTACTTGGCAGCGCATTCCAGGCCCCCACCACCCTCTGTGTAAAAAAACATCCCTCTAACATCTGAGTTATACTTCGCCCCTCTCACCTTGAGACCGTGACCCCTCATGATCGTCACTTCTGATCTGGGAAAAAGCTTCCCACCATTCACCCTATCTATCCCCTTCATAATCTTGGACACCTCTATTAGATCTCCCCTCATTCTCTGTCTTTCCAGGGAGAACAACCCCAGTTTACCCAATCTCTCCTCATAGCTAAGACCCTGCATACCAGGCAACGTCCTAGTAAACCTTCTCTGCACTCTCTCTAACGCCTCCACGTCCTTCTGATAGTGCGGCGACCAGAACTGGATGCAGTACTCCAAATGTGGCCTAACCAGCGTTCTATACAGCTGCATCATCAGACTCCAGCTTTTATACCATATACCCCGTCCTATAAAGGCAAGCATACCATATGCCTTCTTCACCACCTTCTCCACCTGTGTTGCCACCTTCAAGGATTTGTGGACTTGCACACCTGGGTCCCACTGTGTTTCTATACTCTTGATGGCTCTGCCAGTTGCTGTATAACTCCTACCTACATTATTTCTTCCAAAATGCATCACTTCGCATTTATCCAGATTAAATTCCATCCGCCACCTCTCCGCCCAATTTTCCAGCTTCTCTATATCCTGCTGTATTGCCTGACAATGCTGATCGTCGACGAAGGAGCAGCGCTCCAAAGGCTAGTGGCATTTGCTACCAAGTAAACCTGTTGGACTTTAACCTGGCATTGTCAAATATTTATCTCATTTTCCTTCAAACAATGCAGCGATCTCTACCTGAACAGTTCTGTGCATCAAAACATTCCCAAAACCTTGAGCATCACGGTGGCGCAGTGGTTAGCACTGCTGCCTTACACAGCAAGGGACCTGGGTTCAATTCCGGCCTCGGGTCACTGTCTGTGTGGAGTTTGCACTTTCTCCCCGTGTCTGCATGAGTTTCCTCCGGGGGCTTCTCCAAAGATGTGTGGGTTAGGTTGATTGGCTGTGCTAAGTTGTCCCTCAGTGTCAGGGGGATTAGGACTGTAAATACATGGGGTTACGGGGATGGGCCCTGGGTGGGATTGTTATCGGTGCAGGTTCAATGGGCCAAATGGCCTCCTTCTGCACTGTAGGTTCATTGGGCGGAATTTTACCGGCACATCTGCACAACGTTCACACGATCCTGCCCGAGGCCAACAGAGAATGCCGTTCTCCAGCTGCGCCCGCCCCCGAATTGGGACGGGCGTGCCGGTGAAACTCCGGCCAATGTATCTGAGTAAAGATATTTTTTCTAACCACCGCCCCCTCTCTCTTTTCGCTATAATGCAAACTTTCAATTGAAGACCTCTTTATCAGTCACTCCTCAATCAGAGGAAACAGATCATGCCTACATCAAACATCAGAATAAAAACAATTACTGAAGCAAACATTATTTAATTAACTCCCCTCCTTTCACCTGAGCCATTGTCTTTGATCCAATTTACACTGAGGCCTAATGAGAGTCACACTGCTGCATCTCTTTGTTTTTATTTTCACTTTCTGTACATCATCATCACTGTTCAGACCAATTGGAAAATTATCTACAGCATTATCTGTTATTTATCTCTATACAAAATACAAACAACCTTCTTTGTACTCTTTGAAGTGGAAGAGCAAGTCAGTAGCAGAGCTCCCCCTACAATATTCCCAAACAAATTACCTAATAATTGGAACTGACAACTTTTCATGGTCATTATCTGATGCCAGCACCACACCTGATCGGATTATGCAGAAAATGTCATCGCCACTGACCTCGAGGAGGGCTGCCCGTAGCTCACCGTGGTGCGGATCGGCTCACTGTGGCAGTGCTCCAAAAGCTGGTGATTCCAAATAAACCTGTTGGACATTAACCTGGTGTTGTGAGACTTCTTACCGAGCAAATGTATTGGACCTGGATGCAACAGGATGTGGAGATGCCGGCGTTTGCTGGTGTTTGCTGCCAAATAAACCTGTTGGACTTTAACCTGGTGTTGTTAAAACTCTTACTGTGCAACAGCAGCCATACATACATCAACACTTTGGCCCATATGGGGATCGAACCTGCAACCTTGGTGTTATTAGCGCCATCCTCTCACCACCTGAGCCAACCGGCCAGAAAGTAGCCAAACGTTTTTCGCTGTTTAGCAGCTAAAGTGTTTGAAGACCATTTCATACCTCATTAGATCGTACTCGGTGGAATGTCTGCAGTTGTTAATGTCAATGAATAAGCAATTGATAAGGCAATTTAGCAACATTGGATAGAGCTGGGAGTTTGACACCTTGTTAAATTTACTGCTCTGTGGAGGAGTTGACTGTTTTCCAGTGATACACCTGGTTATTGGCACTTCCATTTGACCTGAAAAAGAAATCAACTCGAGTATCTGTCTCTGCCCCCACGACTTGCCTGGGTTTGCAAAATCTCACGAACTGTCCCGGTTGGAGAAAATTCACACCTCTTTAAACTTTGCTTAACCTTCTCTCCACTCACATTGTCTGCACCTGGAAAGACTTGATTACCTGTTAAGACTCGCATTCCAACCATTATCTTGTAATTGAGTTTGTGTCTATATGTGTCCTGTTTGTGAAACAAATCCTGCACTCACCTGATGAAGGGGCAGTGCTCCGAAAGCTTGTGCTACCAAATAAACCTGTTGGACTTTAACCTGGTGATGTGAGACAACTTACTGTGCCCACCCCAGTCCAATGCCGGCAACTCCACATCATCTCTGCCCCTTTTCACATTCAGTGTTACTTTCAGTCCTGTAGCTATTAAGTGCCAGGCCCAATGTGCATGGAGTGCCTGTCAAATGGGAATTCCATTAGGTACCAGTCCCAACATCCATCCCATAGGTGGCACCATATTTCAAATGGGTTTCCAACCTTTTGGCCAAATTTCTCTGGCTGTTCACGTCCTGCTACCACTGCCAGTGTGAATGGAGAATTTGGCACTCAGCCAAATTCTCCATTCACAGCAGCAGGACTGGAGAATCCCAGCCACGGTCGGGATCGGAGAATCCAGCCCTTTGGCTTTTGCCAGATTCTCCGCACAGCCAACCATCAAACCTGCCACAGGCGGCTTGGGAGAATTCCACCCTTGGTTTCAAAAATGGAGAATTCTGCCCCAGGTTCTAGCACTGACCCTCGAGGTGCACCACTCAGCATTTCTCCCCACCATGACATATCTCCTCGAACCATTACTCGTTGTTTCCTGGCCTTCAACCAGTTTCTTACCTATTTGCTAGGGTGTCCTTGGAGTTTTGAGTTTAATCATGGAATCACTAAAGTGCAGAAGAAGGCCATTCGGCCCATCTAGTCTGCACCAACCACAATCCCACCCAGGCCCTATTCCCATAACCCCACATATTTACTGTTAATCCCCTGACACTAGGAGCAATTTAGCATGGCCAATCCACCTAACCCGTACATCTTTGGACTGTGGGAGGCAATCAGAGCACCTGGAGGAAACCCACACAGACACGGGGAGAATGTGCAAACTCCACAGAGACAGTGACCCAAGACTGGAATCAAACCCGGGTCCCTGGCGCTGTGAGGCAGCAGTGCTAACCACTGTGCCACCATGCCGTCGTAATGACAAGGCTTCTATGTAGAACATTATCCAAAGATATTCCGCATCATCGGGCTTCCCATATTTTACTGGGGTTGTTCCTTCCTCAGAGGCACTGAGGATCCTGGACCTTACGTTCTGGAATTCCCTCCCTCAGCTATTCCAGGAGAAGCCAGATTTTTTTCCCCTTCAGTCAGATTGAGCCATTGCACACTACGTAAGGTGGGTGTACGGGTAAATGCTCTGCATCAGTGACAAATTTGGAGAATGTGAGGCATTGCAGTGCAACTTCTGAAATACAACATTGTTCATGTTTTACAGGCATTTTCCAGCTTCCATTATCACCATGAAACCTCATGAGATACCTGTGCTCTCAAACAAGATCCTCAAAACCCTCCTGTTCCTCTACCTTTACACTCACCTGATGAAGGAACAGCGCTCCGAAAGTGCATGATTCCACATAAACCTGTTAGTCTTCAACCTGGTGGTGTGAGACTTCTTACTGTATCTTTACACTGACCAAGCACACCCTCTGCTGGCCTTTACTGACATAACAGCTACATAATGCCTCCAGTGATAGTGGAGTCAGACACTTTAGGAACATTTAAGCGGTTATTGGATAGGCACATGGAGCACACCAGGATGGTAGGAACATAGAACAGTACAGCACAGAACAGGCCCTTCGGCCCACAATGTTGTGCCGAGCTTTGTCTGAAACCCAGATCAAGCTATTTCCTCCCTATCATCCCGAAGTACTGCATGTGCCGATCCAATAGCTTCTTAAATGTTCCTAAAGTTTCTGACTCCACTATCCCTGCAGGCAGTCCATTCCACACCCCAACCACTCTCTGTTAGATAGCCAGTTACCTATCCAATCGGCCAAACTTCCCTCTATCCCACACATCCTTACTTTCTTCATAAGCCGACCGTGGGGGACTTTATCAAACGCCTTACTAAAATCCATGTATATGACATCAACTGCACTACCTTCATCAACACACTTAGTTACCTCCTCAAAAAATTCTATCAAATTTGTGAGGCAAGACTTGCCCCTCACAAATCCGTGCTGACTATCCCGGATTAAGCTGCATCTTTCTAAATGGTCGTAAATCCTATCCCTAAGGACCTTTTCCATCAACTTACCAACCACCAAAGTAAGACTAACCGGCCTATAATTACCAGGGTCATTTCTATTCCCTTTCTTAAACAGACGAACCACATTCGCCACTCTCCAGTCCTCTGGCACCACCCCCGTGGACAATGAGGACGCAAAGATCAATGCCAAAGGCTCTGCTATCTCATCCCTTGCCTCCCAAAGAATCCTAGGATATATTTCATCAGGCCCAGGGGACTTATCAACTTTCAGTTTATTCAAAATTTGCTAGTACATCTTCCCTCTGAACATCTACTTCCTCCAGCCTATCAGCCTGTGACACCATCTCTTCCTCAAAAACATGGCCCCTCTCCTTGGTGAACACCGAAGAAAAGTATTCATTCATCACCTCTCCTATCTCTTCTGACTTCATGCACAAATTCCCACTGCCGTCCTTGACCGGCCCCAGCCTCACCCTGGTCATTCTTTTATTCCTCACATAAGAGTAAAAAGCCTTGGGGTTTTCCTTGATCCGACCCGCCAAGGACTTCTCATGCCCCCTCCTAGCTCTCCTAAGCCCCTTTTTCAGCTCATTTCTTGCTAACTTGTAACCCTCCATCGAGCCAACTGAACCTTGTTTTCTCAACCTAACATATGCTTCCTTCTTCCTCTCGATAAGACATTCCACCTCTTTTGTGAACCATGGTTCCCTCACTCGGCCATTTCCTCCCTGCCTGGCAGGGACATACCTATCAAGGACACGCAGTATTTGTTCCTTGAAAAAGTTCCACTTATCATTAGTGCCTTTGCCTGACAATTTTTCTTCCCATCCTATGCTTCCTAATTCCCGCCTGATTGCATCATAATTACCTCTCCCCCAATTGTAAACTATGCCCTGCCGTATGGCCCTCTCCCTCTCCATTGCAATAACAAAAGACACCGAATTGTGGTCACTATCTCCAAAGTGCTCTCTCACAACCAAATCCAACACTTGGCCCGGCTCATTTCCCATTACCAAATCCAATGTGGCCCCACCTCTTGTCGGCTTATCCACATATTGTGTCAGGAACCCCTCCTGCACACACTGCACAAAAACTGCCCCATCCGAACTCTTAATCAGTGTTACAATCTCCCTCGAGAACCAAGGTTCCTTATTCCTATTTACTTTGCCTTTAATCCTGACACGAACATACAAACTCTGCACTCTCAAAATTTCTCCTTTGAAGGCCTCCCACTTTCCATTTACATCCTTACCAGAGAACAGCCTGTGCCAATCCACACTTCCCAGGTCCCTTCTCATTTCATCAAATTTGGCCTTTTTCCAGTTCAGACTTTCAACCCGAGGATCAGATCTATCCTTATCCATGATCAGGTTGAAACTAATGGCATTATGATCACTGGATCCAAAGTGTTCCCTCACACTCACATCCATCACCTGCACTAACTCATTTCCCAATAGGAGATCCAATATCGCATCCTCTCGAGTTGGCACCTCTATATACTGATGTAGAAAATTCTCCTGAACACATTTTACAAACTCTACCCCATCTAAACCTTAAACAGTATGCGAGTCCCAAGCTATATGTGGAAAATTAAAATCCCCTACTATCACAACTTTGTGCTTCTTGCAGTTGTCAGCTATCTCTCTGCTGATTTGCTCCTCCAATTCTCGCTGACTATTGAGTGGTCTATAATACAACTCCATTAATGTGGTCATACCTTTCCTGTTTCTCAGCTCCACCCATAGAGCCTCTGTAGACAAGCTCCCTAATCTATCCTGCCTGAGTACCGCTGTAACATTTTCCCTAACCAACAATGCCACCCCCTCACCCCCCGCCCCCACCTTTTATCCCTCTGCCTCTATCCCGCCTGAAACATTGGAACCCCGGAATATTGAGCTGCCAGTCCTGCCCCTCCTGTAGCCAAGTTTCACTAATGGCTATAATGTCATATTTGCATGTGTCTATCCACGCCTTCAGCTCATCTGCCTTCCCCACAATACTCCTGGCATTGAAATAGACACACCTCAAAAGGTTACTTCCACCTCACTCAACCCTTCCATTTGTGAATTTACTTGAACTAACCTGTCTTTTTACCCCTGCTCCACTATCTGCTCTGGCACTCTGGTTCCCATCCCCCTGTAAATCTAGTTTAAACGCTCCCCAATAACACTAGCAAACCTCCCTGCAAGTATATTGGTCCCCTTGTAGTTTAGGTAGAACCCGTCTCTCTTGTACAGGTCCTACCTGCCGCAGAAGAGGTCCCAATGATCCAAGAATCGGAAACCCTGCCCCGTACACCAGTTCCTCAGCCACGTGTTCATCCGCCCAAGCATCCTACTCCTACCCTCACTGGCACGTGGTACAGGTAGCAATCCTGAGATTACTATCCTCGGGGTCCTGCTTTTTAACTTCCTTCCAAGCGCTTTGTACTCACTCTTTAGGACCTCCTCACTCTTCCTACCTACGTCATTTGTACCGATGTGTACCACGACATCTGGCTGATCACCTTCCCACTTTAGAACGCTGTGCACGCGATCAGAGACATCCCTGATCTTGGCACCCGGGAGGCAACAAACCATGCGGGAGTCTCTGTCCCGACCACAGAACCTCCGGTCCGTACCTCTGACCATTGTGTCCCCTATCTCTACTGCTCTCCTCTTCTTCCTCCCACCCTTTTGCGCTGTAGAACCAGACTCAGTATCAGAGTTCCGCCTGTCGCAGCTTGTCCCAGGTAAAGCATCTCCCACAACAGTATCCAATTTAGCATACCTGTTGTGGAGGGGTATGTCCACAGGGGAACGCTGCTCTGTCTGTCCTTTCACATTTCCATTTCCTCTCTTTACAGTAACCCAATTTCCTGTGCTCTGCCGCTTAGGTGTAACTACCTCCCTAAAGCTACTGTCTATAAACTCCTCATTCTCCCGAATTAAATGGAGGTCATCAAGCTCCTGCTCCAGTTCCCTAACACGCTTTGCTAGCAGCTGCAGCTGGTTGCATCTTTTGCAGGTGTTGTCGTCAGGGATACCGGAGGTCTCCCTGATCTCCCACATCCTGCAAGAGGAGCATTCCAACACCTTGCCTGGCATTTTTTTTTTACTCTGGGGAAAAACAAGAAACTTTCTGGGAAAAAAAGCCTACTCTCGATTTTGCCTGTTCTCGCCGAAGCCCGTTGAGCCAAAGCCCTTCAGCTCTCACTCTGCTCCCTGCTCACTCCGCTGCCCGCTACAACGCTGCCCGCTGAATAGTGCTGTTTGCTACGACTCTCACAATTTTCACAGATGCACCAAGAAAGCATTCTTTCTGGTTGTATCACAGCTTGGTCTGTCTCCTGCTCTGTCCAAGACTGCAAGAAACTACAAAGGGTCGTGAACAAAGCTCAGTCCATCATGCAAACCAGCCTCCCATCCACTGACTCCTGCTGCCTCGGAAAAGCAGCCAGCATCATCAAGGACCCCACACACACCGGACATTCTCTCTTCCACATTTTTTTGTACCTTTTGATTCTTTATTCCGAATCAAAAAAAAGTATTAAGTCCAATCAGAGTCCCCACACAAGGGACAAACCAGATTCAAGCTGGCAAGACAAGAATCTACAGCCCATCTTGGCTTGATCAAACAAGATCGAGGCTGACAGGATGAGGCATTACAACACCTCTCGGGCTTGATCTGGGCTTCATCCTGGCCAGAAGGCCAAGATGGCGTTGAAAAATTGCATCAGGTAAGGCCTCGGATTAATCTCATTGGCTACCCTGATCGCTTGCTCTACCCTAGCATAGGCAAATCATTATCGCAGGCATCAGCACACCCCAAGTGCAATGGGCAGCCACATCCCCTGTCTGATCATGGTTTCACTCCTGCCAACTTCTTCCATTAGGGGAAAGATATAGAAGTCTGAAATGATGCACCAACCGTCTCAAGAACAGCTTCTTCCCTGCTGCCATGAATGGACCTACCTTACATTAAGTTGATTTTTCTCTACACCCTAGCTATGACTGCAACACTACATTCTGCACCCTCCCCTTTCCTTCTCTATGAACGGTATGCTTTGTCTGTATGACCCGCAAGAAACAATACTTTTCACTGTATACTAATACATGTGACAATAATAAATCAAATCAAATTGCCTCCCCTCCCCCATTGGCCCCTCCCCTCCCCTCCCCCATTGGCCCCTCCCCTCCCCTCCCCCATTGGCCCCTCCCCTCCCCTCCCCCATTGTCCCCTCCCCTCCCCTGGGCGACCACTGGCCCCTCCCCTTGACAACCACTGTCCACTCCAATCCCCTCTACTCCCACTCAGCACCTCCTCTTGTCCCCTCCTCCCTCATGTCCCCTCCCTTCCCCGGTCCCCTCCCACACTGCCAACCCCACTTTTCACCTACCACTCATCCCACACCTCCCCCCATCGTTCTGAAACCTCATCTCCCCTTGTCCCTCCGCCATCCCCACCACCCCCTTGTCCCTGTCCCCCATAGCCCTACCCCCCTGTCAGCCACCCCCCTCACACCCCAGCCCCTCCCTTCCACCTC
>NW_027593966.1:0-24102 GCF_964213995.1 Mustelus asterias | reverse complement strand
CAAAAAACTCCACCAAATTTTTAAGGCACGAACGCCCTCTTACAAAACAATGCTGTCTGTCATTAATGAGATTGTTCCGTTCTAAATGCACATACATCCTCTCTCTAAGAATCATCTCCAACAACTTCCCTACCACGGACGTCAAGCTCACCGACCTATAATATCCCGCGTTATCCCTGCTACACTTCTTAAACAACGGGACCACATTCGCTATCCTCCAATCCTCAGGGACCTCAGCTGTGTCCAAAGAAGCGACAAAGATTTCCATCAGAGGCCCAGCAATTTCATCTCTCATCTCCGTGAGCCGTCTAGGATAGATGCCATCAGGCCCTGGGGCTTTGTCAGTTTTAATGTTCCCTAAAAAACCTAACACTTCCGCCCTTGTCATGGGGATTTTCTCTAACGGGTCAACACCTCCCTCTGAGTCACTCCCGGTTAACACGTCCCTCTCCTTCGTGAATGCCGATGCAAAGTATTCATTTAGGATCTCCCCAATTCCTTTGGGTTCTCAGCATAATTCCCCTCCTTTGTCGCTGAGAGGTCCGATTTTCTCCCTGACAACTCTTTTGTTCCTAACGTAGGAACAGAATGCCTTCGGATTCTCCTTAATCCTGCCTGCGAAGAATATCTCGTGACCTCTTTTTGCCCTTCTAACTCCCCGTTTGAGTTCTTTCCTACTCTCTCTGTATTCCTCCAGAGCTCCATCTGTTTTCTGTTGCCTGGACTTAACGTATGCCTCCCTTTTCATTTTAATCAGATCCTCAAATTCCCTGGTTATCTCCGGCTCTCGAATCCTACCGTTCCTATCTTTCCTTTTGACAGGCACATGCCTATCCTGCAGCCTTATCAATTGTTCCTTAAAAGACTCCCACATGCCAGACGCGGACCTACCCTCGAACATCCTCTCCCAATCAACGTCCACCAATTCCTGCCTAATCCGTCTATAGTTAGCCTTCCCCCAATTTAGCACCCTGCCCGGAGGACAGCACTCATCCTTGTCCATTACTATCCTGAAGTTAAAGTTGTGGTCACTATTTGCCACATATTCCCCTACCGAAACTTTGACGAACTGACCGGGCTCATTTCCCAGAACTAAGTCCAGTATAGCCCCCTCTCTAGTCGGGCTATCTACATACTGTTCCAAAGAACCTTCCAGTATGCATTTTGCAAATTCCTCCCCGTCCAAAACCCCAGCTCTATGCATGTTCCAGTCTATACCAGGGAAATTAAAGTCCCCCACTACAACAACCCTATTTTTTCTGCACCTATCCAGAATCTGCTGTCATATCATTTCCTCCACTTCCCGTGGGCTGTTGGGTGGTCCGTAGCACACACCCATCATAGTGACTGCACCCTTCCTGTTTCTGTGTTCCACCCACAGTGACTTAGTACATGACTCCTCTAAATTGTCTACCCTCTGCACCTCGGTAATATGCTCCCTAACTAATATCGCTACTCCCCCACCTTTTTAGCCCCTCCTCTGTCTCGCCTAAAACACTTATACCCCGGAATATCCAGCTGCCAGTCCTGTCCTTTTAACCAAGTCTCCATCACCGCAACCACATCCAAATTCCGCGTAAGCATTAAGGTCCTCAGTTCGTTACGCTCCTCACATTGAAGCAGATGCACTCCAGACCTCCAGGCCCACTCAGGTCATCCTTGTTGGGACATTCCAATCGTGTGTTCTAAACATTCTGATCCATTGCTGTAACATTCGTGTGTTGTCAGTTTCTGGTACGTTGTTGAAAGATTACAATCCATTATTTTCAGATTATGATCTCCCTTCTCCCTCTATCTGGAGCACGTGTTCCTTGTTAGTACCTGAGCTGGTCGATCTGCAGACACGATGGGAGAATTCATTGAAATGAATCCCTTATTAATAAAAGAAGGAAAGCTTCCAGTGGCACCGTTAAGTGCCATGGGTAAAGCCATTAATTACAGTCACCAAACAAACAGATTCAGTTAATCTGTTACAATCCGAAGTATTTTACCCGGTATAGATGTGTTGAGTGAGGGTCGGTGATGGAAGTAATTGGGAATAGGGGAAACCATGACTCGAAACATTCAATCATGTTTCAATATGTAACGGATTCCAAAGGATTGGAGCGTTGTATTTTTCCAAACTGATCATTAAATAAAAGAGGGAGAAAACCTGGAACTACAGGTGATTCAGCTTAGTGACAGTGAAATATAAGATTGTGTTGAGATTCTGTCAATATTAGAGAAGATATGTTCCTGTCCTGGATCAACCATTGGTTTCTAAATGAACAGCAGCACAGTTGTGACAATTGGAACTGATGTCTCATAATCTGATGCAGTTAATTAATGTAGTAATGGAGAACGTCACAGTCATACGTATGGTTATTGAAAACGCGTGGAAACAAGTTCTCTTGAACTGGTTTGATAAAAGCAGGATGTAAAACCGGATCAAAGGGACACTGAGAGTGTGGACTAAGACATAATGTCGAACTGCATGCTGACCGTTAGATATTTCTACCTGTAGGGTGCTAGAAATGATAATTCATAGGGATCGCTATTCCAATCACTGATCTTATTTTAGATACGTTGTACAGAATGGAAAACAAAAGTCTGTATTACAATTATGGGACTCTGCCTGCTGTCGGAAATGTACTAGGTAGGACAGCTTTTGGAGCATTGAACCATACTGGTGGCATATAGTAAACGTTGATGATTTTGGAGGATAGATATAGATCAGTGAAATGTAGTAAACTCTGCTGAGGGTAGCGTAACTATTTGAGGGAGGAGGTTCATGTTGCTGACATGTAGATCAGTGTGATTGCGGTAGGATTTTGAGGGCACAGACACATTGTTGAGTGCAATAAACTATGTGGAAGATGTAAGGAACATTTGAGGGGCCACGGTTATACCGATGAAATGTGATAACCATTCAGGACAGTAGAGGATTTGGGAGGACAGAGGTAAGTTGGTGAAACGTCCTTAATAGTGAGGAAAACACATGATTGGAGAGGACAAAAAGATAGTTAGGTGGCAAATAGGAAACAACGAGGAGATAACACCATGTTGGACGACAGAGAGGAAGTAATGTAGTAGACAGTGAGGGAATCAACAGAATTTGGGAGTACAAAGACAGATTGATGTAAAATCGCAAACAGTGATGGGAAGGGGAAGAACTATATAACTTGCTGAAATGCAGCCAACAAAATGTGTAATATTAGTTCTTTGCAAGGTATAGATAGATTGGTGAAATGGGCACGCACTTCGCAAATGAAATCTGAAAGCTACGGAATGTGAAATTGGCACCTGAGAAGTTTTATTAAATGCGGTGAACGAAAATAATATTTGTATGTTTGAAAGTTTTAGAGATGGAATGATGAACGTATTTGACTCGTGAAAGTACACAATACATGTCTCCAATTATGGAAGCATAGAATTGAAAATCAAACACAAGCTGTTTGTTTTAATGTGTATCTTTAAATCTCTGATTTATCCCCCACCTGCACATTGAGTCTAATTCTGCCCACCCCATTTTTGTAAGAAGGTGAGGGAACAAGACTGACAGGCGTTGTTTTCTTAGGAGTCAGGACATGGACTTCAACCACATGCAGAGACTGGAGAAGCTGTGGTTATTTCCATTCGTGCAGATAATTGGAAGTGGAATGAATGCAAAATACTGCAGATGGTGGAAAACAGAAATAAAGAACTGCTTGATATGCTGTGCAGGACTGGCAGCGTCGGTAACGAGAACAACTTAGAAACAGGATAAACACACACAAGCACGTACACACCCACAAACAAGCACACACACACACAAACACACACACAAACACACACACACACACAAACAAGCACGCACACTCACACGCACACACATGTGTAATTGTGTACAGTGGAGTGGAATGGAGAACAGAAAACTCTAGCATACAGATTAATGTGTAACTCTGACCAATAAACTGATCTAAAACAGAGAAAACATTTATAGAAGGATAGGATCATAGACTTCCTGCAGTAAGGAAGGAGGTTATTCGGCCCATTAAGACTGCGACGTCTCTCCAAAAGAGCAACTTACTCAGGCCAACTTCCGACTGTATTGTAAACCTTCGTATTTATCAGGTCTACTTCACCTAACCTACACATCTTTGGACATTCAGGGGAAAACTTAGCATGGTAATTCCATCGAAACTGCACATGTTTGGGCTGTGTGAGAAGTCCAGGCCACCCCGAGGAAACTCATGCAAACACAGGGAGAACTCGCAAACTCCACAAAGACAGTCACAAAAGCCGAAATCTTAATTTGATCCCTAAAAGTGTGGCATCTGCATTACAACAGATGGTGTTACTGTGAGAAGCAGAGATAAAATTCACAGACGCATTGTCTCCTATGGAAAAGCGGGTTGTGTCATCGTGAACAAGAAATTGTAATGGAAACAAGATGTTGCTTTGCAGCAATGCTTGTTCCCACATTGTGAAGAAAACTGGGATGGACTGCAGGTATCTTCGTGAGCACAGCTGGATATGTTATTTTGAACAATGGACAGGAATGAAAAATTATATGTCCTTCCCCAGAGCAGTTTGAGGCCTCAGTCTGAACATTGTCTTGCAACACAGAAGTTCTTCTCGAATACTGATGGACTTGTATTTCTCAGGCTGAAAGTGAAGGCAGAAACGTAGTTCCGGGTACAGTTGGATCTGTTATTATGAGCAAATAATTGGAATGTATTGGAAAGGCTCTTCTACAATACTACAGGGTTTGCCTTTGTGAAAGAGGTGGATGCGACAAAGGGTGTTCTGGATATGCTATTGTAAACTCTATTGTAAACTATTTTAAGAACAAAGAACAATACAGAACAGGAAAAGGCCCTTCGGCCCTCCAATTCCGCGCCGCTCCCTGGTCCAAACTAGACCATTCTTTTGTATCCCTCCATTCCCACTCCGTTCATGTGGCTTTCTAGATAAGTCTTAAACGTTCCCAGTGTGTCCGCCTCCACCACCTTGCCTGGCAGCGCATTCCAGGCCCCCACCACCCTCTGTGTAAAATATGTCCTTCTGATATCTGTGTTAAACCTCCCCCCCTTCACCTTGAACCTATGACCCCTCGTGAACGTCACCACCGACCTGGGGAAAAGCTTCCCACCGTTCACCCTATCTATGCCTTTCATAATTTTATACACCTTTATTAAGTCTCCCCTCATCCTCCGTCTTTCCAGGGAGAACAACCCCAGTTTACCCAATCTCTCCTCATAACTAAGCCCCTCCATACCAGGTAACATCCGGGTAAACCTGCTCTGTACTCTCTCCAAGGCCTCCACGTCCTTCTGGTAGTGTGGCGACCAGAACTGGACGCAGTATTCCAAATGCGGCCGAACCAACGTTCTATATATCTGCAACATCAGACCCCAACTATTATACTCTATGCCCCGTCCTATAAAGGCAAGCATGCCATATGCCTTCTTCACCGCCTTCTCCACCTGTTACGTCACTTTCAAAGATCTGTGGACTTGCACACCCAGGTCCCTCTGCGTATCTACACCCTTTATGGTTCTGCCATTAATCATACAGCTCCTCCCTACATTATTTCTACCAAAATGCATCACTTCGCATTTATCAGGATTGAACTCCATCTGCCATTTCTTTGCCCAAATTTCCAGCCTATTTATATCCTTCTGTAGCTTCTGACAATGCTCCTCACTATCTGCAAGTCCTGCCAATTTTGTGTCGTCCGCAAACTTACTGATCACCCCAGTTACACCTTCTTCCAGATCATTTATATAAATCACAAACAGCAGAACACCACTAGTCACAGGCCTCCAGCCGGAAAAAGACCCTTCCACTACCACCCTCTGTCTTCTGTGACCAAGCCAGTTCTCCACCCATCTAGCCACCTCCCCCTTTATGCCATGAGATCCAATCTTTTTCACCAGCCTACCATGAGGGACTTTGTCAAACGCTTTACTAAAGTACTTTACTTGAAACAGTTCTTCTTCTGGATATGTTATTCTGAACAATATTGTGTACTACTGCCCAGAGGTATTTCAGATGGCAGTACAGTTGGATGTCTTATTCTGCATAGTCAAATGGAATGCAACATCGAGTTGAACATATTCAATCCAGTTTGATGTGCTACTGTTAACAGTAAACTACAGTGTAAGACAGACAGGTTCTTCTGCACACAGTGAAATGCGTTATTCCGATCAATCTAATGGATTGGAAAACATAGTTCTTAATAAGTCCTGCAGCTGGATGTGAACAAGAAACAGCGTTTCATTGTACAAATATATGCTCCTCTATAGCACAACTGGGGGCGTTAATGTGAACTATGGAAGAAGTGGCTGATGAAATTCAACGTGGGCAAGTGCGAGGTCGTACACTTTGGAAAAAAGAATAGAGGCATGGACTATTTTCTAAACGGTGACAAAATTCATAATGCTAAAGTGCAAAGGGACTTGGGAGTCCTAGTCCAGGATTCTCTAAAGGTAAACTTGCAGGTTGAGTCCGTAATTAGGAAAGCAAATGTAATGTTGTCATTTATCTCAAGAGGCTTGGAATACAAAAGCAGGGATGTACTTCTGAGGCTTTATAAAGCACTGGTTAGGCCCCATTTGGAGTACTGTGAGCAATCTTGGGCCCCACACCTCAGGAAGGACATACTGGCACTGGAGCGGGTCCAGCGGAGATTCACACGGATGATCCCAGGAATGGTAGGCCTGACATACGATGAACGTCTGAGGATCGTGGGATTATATTCATTGGAGTTTAGGAGGTTGAGGGGAGATCTGATAGAAACTTACAAGATAATGAACGGCTTAGATAGGATGGACGTAGGGAAGTTGTTTCCATTAACAGGGGAGACTAGGACGCGGGGGCACAGCCTTAGAATAAAAGGGAGTCACTTTAGAACAGAGATGAGGAGAAATTTCTTCAGCCAGAGAGTGGTGGGTCTGTGGAATTCATTGCCACAGAGGGCTGTGGAGGCCGAGACGTTGAGCGTCTTCAAGACAGAAATTGATAAATTCTTGATTTCTCGAGGAATTAAGGGCTATGGGGAGAGAGCGGGTAAATGGAGTTGAAATCAACCATGATTGAATGGTGGAGTGGACTCGATGGGCCGAATGGCCTTACTTCCGCTCCTATGTCTTATGGTCTTATGGTCTTAAAATGATCACAGAGCTATTGTTCTGCAATACAGCTGAATATGTTAATGTGAACACTCGTGTGGGCTGGAAATGTGGAATGTTCTTCTGCTGTACAACTGGATGTTCCAGTGTGAACATTGGAGTGGGATCCTGCATAGCGATGTTCTTCGGACTGAAAGCTGGATATGCTATTTTGATCAACGGCTTGGAATTGAGGTGTTTGTGCAAGCTTACAGTACAACTAGATGTCATATTCTGAGCAATGTAACGTAATATAGGATCGAAATTTTCCGCTGTAGAACAGGTGGAATGGAACACAAAGGTGCACTTCTCCGGCTGAGCTGGAATGGGTATTGTGAACAATAGAGCCAACATTTAGCCAATATGCCGTATCTGCCATGCGCATATCCTATTCGTCCTGCGAATGTGACACCCTTTTATTTACTCTGACGGAATCTATGTTACTTTATTTATTAAACTACTTTTTTCGATCAATGACTTTATCCTGCGCTTCCAAACGGTGCCATCACTCTCCCCGGTAGGCCTTCCACGGGGAGGTTCACATATAGAGAAACACACTCAACAGCTGAGAACGGATTGTCTGTGCTCGTGACAAAAGCATTCGTTTCCAATATTTTCCCTGATGCCATAATACATCATATAGTTTGGAGTTCATGCTGAGAAATTCGCAGCTTGAACCTCTCCACAATGTGTAACTTTAGTGGTTCGCTCCTGGTGGGTAAAACTGGGACATTCCATGCAAAGTACCATCCTATGAGGACGACAACTTTGGAGCTGCACGATACCAGTGCGACCCTGCCTTTGAATACCCACCCCACCCTCACTGTTAATATGCTGACAGAGTGACCAGAATGAGAAATGATACAGGGACAGCAGTGATAAATGCAGCGAGTTTCATTCAAATGACTTGAAAAGTAAAGTGTCAGTGTGTCATTGCATAGATAAAATCATCCAGAGATCCAAATAACAGGAATTAACATTGTCCTCCATCTGATCCGCAGGCATTGAATCCCGATTCGGTAGAAAATAAGCTTCCCCAAAAGGACGAAAACTGTAGCACCTTAAAGTCTCTGAACATTATGCGGGAATTTCGTTTTCCTCTTCTTGAAGTTGGCCAGCTCCACAGACTCCTTCATTTTCTTAACATCCTGCCAAACAAAATCCAAAAGGATAAATTAATGCCACTACCCAAGAATCTGACGGGTCCTCGGCCTAAGAAAGTTGTGACTCGGTAAGCAATTGCTTCTCCTTGGGCTGCTTAACCGAATTGTTTGCACACTCCAAGCGAGCAATGCACTTTGTGTGCTGGTGTGCATTGCTTGACATTTGTTTTCGCAATATGCCATTAGCAGCCTTGCCGACAGGTTGCTGTGAACAAAGCTGTGGAATGTCTTCTGTCATCCTATCCCCTTCTCTTCGACTATTTTAAGACAGTCGCCAAATTATCATTTTTGATAAATATTTTTCGAGCAGTTCCATGCGTGAGCTAACCAACAATAGGAGCAACTGTATTTGTGCAAAGTAGCCGAAGTGAGGAGTGCCCATGTTAGGGGCAGCCTGGAACCATGCACTACGTTCCCAGTGTTGTCTCACAAATTCATGTGCAGACCAGAGTTGAATCTTGACACAACATATCACGCTTTTAGCGTTGAGAAAACAACGCCCCAGTCTGCCTGCTAGGAACATGTTGGAAATAAATCTACCAGCGAATCACAAAAACAAGTTTCTGTTAAATGTGGATACAATCTTTTTGGAAGATTTTCGTTTCGAAAAATGGCTTGAAGGAGAGAAGAAAAGTGATCAGAATGAGGGAGGGTTTTTATGTTCGAGTATGTTACAGACACAGGGAAGAGAGTGCCTGCGGGGGTTTTGAACTGTGCTCGATGATTAAACCACCGTACCACTGACGTGAAGTATGGGCAACTAAAATACCCGAGGCTGGTTAACTAACGCACGTTAAAACATCGATTTTTTTTTGGTCAAAGTTTAGAACTGACATGGTTACATTTCCATTTGAGCAGGCCATTATCGGCTGTCCAAATAATGGTTGGAATGCGAGTCTTTACAGGTAATCAAGTCTTAGACGTACGGACAATGTGAGTGGAGAGAGGGTTAAGCACAGTTTAAAGAGATGTGTATTGTCTCCAGCCAGGACAGTTAGTGAGATTTTGCAACCCCAGGCAAGTCGTGTGAGTTACAGATAGTGTGGCATGAACCTAAGATCTCGGTCGAGGCCATCCTCATGTGTGCGGAACTTGGCTATCAGTCTCTGCTCAGCGACTTTACCCCAGTCCAACGCCGGCATCTCCACATGATAAAAAGTCTTGGAAAACCAAGGCGGAATAGTCTGTTCCGGCATTGATTCCAGAGCAGCATCACTCCTATTAACAACTACATCACTCCAAAAAAAAAGACCGAAAAAAATTCGGTAACGGTTTCTCAACTCAGCTTTTTAGAATCTGGAAAGTACACAATTCGGATGATAATCTTTTATTCTCCGAGTAGAATTTGCCCAACTTCCACAAGATATCAACAGAACTGAAGTCCATAATGCCTGGAAGCAGTTCCATTGCACCTTGATTGCACTTTCTGTCATGCCGTCACTCTCTTTGTAAAGTGTGATTATAAACTATACTGCAGTCTGGACCAGTAATAGATTGATTTTAACTGGTGCAGTACATCTTGTTTTCTATAGTATATAGTCCGACTGAAAAGTGACCCAGCTTACATATTTTCCAGGTTATCAGTTTAATTTTCCTTGCTTTTCAGCATTATTTAGTTTTTATTGATTCATTTGGGGATTTGCCCACACCTGGTTCTCTTTGAACGGAATGGCTTGCTCGGTGATCTCAGATTATTGAAGAATCTTTCAAATTGCTCTGCATTTGAGTTGGACGCAGGGTAGTCCAGGCTGGAAGGTTATCTTTCTTTAAAAACCCGACTGAAGCAGATGGGATTTTGCGACAGTCGACAATGGTTTTACCGTTCACTATTGGAGATATAATTTCAGATTTTTATTGAGTGCAAATATTTCAATCCGCCTGGAGTTTAAACTGGATTTGGAGATTTTAACGCAGGATCTCTGGAATATTATCCAGAGAGAATCCCGCTCCGCCACCGCCTCCCAGGTCACCTATTTGTCGTAACGTGATCCGAGAATTGTTTTGCTGATGTATTCCGCGTGGTCAGTTTGTCCACTTGATGCAGCTCATGTCCCACAGTCATATCATGAAATGTCTCCATTCCAGTTGGACAGCGAGCATGGAAATCGAAGTATTATCCTGAAAACATTTCGGAAAACCTTCTCATTCCTATGCTTTATTCCAACACTAACACATCTGATTGGTAAATAAATGGGTTTTACATTCGTCACTATATATATTTTTCGCATAGTTTCCACATCTGTCTGATATCTCTACAAATTTGGAACTCGATCTCAGGTATTTTTTGGAGCCCAGTGGAATGCCCACATAAACGTGGCCATGCAAAATTCATTTCACAAATCCAGCTGAATTAGTTCATTCATTCTTCTCTCAAGGCCTTGCGAGTTGTGCTCACATCATGGAAATAAAACATGGCGTTGAGATAGCGGTATGTTTGGTATTTTGATGGAGATATTTTCTGTCATACAGCTGAAAGCAGAGTTGCCACCCGAGATATTTGTGTTTGAATAATGCCGCTTTTCAGCTGCTTACCATTTGGTTAAAACTTTGCCTTGCCCACAAAAATGACAGGAAATGATACCGCTGCTCCCGGTTGCTGCAGACTGCGGCCCGCAGACATTTGGATCCGAATCGCCCCGTCATCGAACTTAGCCGTTGAAATCTTCATGTGCAGGCTTTTTAAAATGTCAACTGTGGTCATCCAATAACATACTGGACTCTTTATTGCTTGGCTTTTTTTAGGCTCACTGCTAAGCCTATCAGCAGCCAATGTAGGGAGGACGAAGCCTATGTTTGAACCAGCAGCACAAAGGCAGTCCCAGGTTAGTTATTTTTGATTCCAATTTTGGGAGGAATGAGTGACAGGTCAGTGCAGCCTAGAGCAGCTGCAGAATCCCGGCGGCTGGAATGATTTGATTTCAGTAAGAAGTCTCACAACACCAGGTTAAATTCCAACAGGTTTATTTGGTAGCAAATAACATAAGCTTTCGGAGCGCTGCTCCTTCGTCAGATGGAGTGGAAATGTGCTCTCAAACAGTGCACAGAGACACAAAATCAAGTTACAGAATACTGATTAGAATGGAAATCCCTACAGCCAGCCAGGTCTTAAAGATACAGACAATGTGGGTGGGGGGAGCATTAAACACAGGTTAAAGAGATGTTTATTGTCTCCAGACAGGACAGCCAGCAAGTCCAGGAGGCAAGCTGTGGGGGTTACTGATAATGTGACATAAATCCAACATCCCGGTTTAGGCCGTCCTCATGTGTGCGGAACTTGGCTATCAGTTTCTGCTCAGCGACTCTGCGCTGTCGTGTGGCATGAAGTCTGCCTTGGAGAACGCTTACCTGAAGATCTTCAGGTATGCGTATCTTCAGGTAAGCGTTCTCCAAGGCGGTCTTCACGACACATGACAGCGCAGAGTCGCTGAGCAGAAACTGATAGCCAAGTTCCGCACACATGAGGATGGCCTAAACCGGGATGTTGGATTTATGTCACATTATCAGTAACCCCCACAGATTGCCTCCTGGACTTGCAGGCTGTCCTGTCTGGAGACAATACACATCTCTTTAACCTGTGCTTAATGCCCCCCCCCCCCCCACATTGTCTGTATCTTTAAGACCTGGCTGGCTGTAGGATTTCGCATTCTAATCAGTATTCTGTAACTTGATTTTGTGTCTCTGTGCACTGTTTGAGAGCACATTTCCTCTCCATCTGACGAAGGAGCAGCGCTCCGAAAGCTTATGGTATTTGCTACCAAATAAACCTGTTGGACTTTAACCTGGTGTTGTGAGACTTCTTACTGTGTTCACCGCAGTCCAACGCCGGCATCTCCACATCATGATTTGATTTGATTAGACCGCGCTTCCTGAGGCCCGAGGCAGCGTCTAATTTAATTTGTTCCTGTATTGGGAGAGGGGTGTGGTCAAATCACCAGTGCGGTTCCTCAGAAACTTAATGCGGGATTGGACCGGAAACAGGGGAAGTCGCGGAGCGGCTGAGATGTGTGAAGCCATAGCTGGCCTGGGATGTGAAAGTCACAGCTGGCTTGGGATGTGTGAGTCACGGGAGAATTGGGATGTATGAAGTGATGGCGGACCCAGAAAGAGAAAAGTTTCGTTAGGTGCAGGCATGATGATCTGGTCACGATACGACAGTGAGAGTTTTTGCGCAGTGAGAGCTGTTTTTTGTGAATTCCTGCGCCACAGTGCGTGAGATCGTGTGTGGCAGTGATTGTGTTTGTGTGTGTGGTAGACAGAGTGAGTGGTTTGGCAGTCAGAGTGAGTGGCTGTGTGTGATGTCAATGAGTGCGCGTGACTAAGTGTGCGGACGTTGAAGTCAAATTGAGCGATTTTGTGCGCGCAGCAGTAAGAATCAGTGAGAGTCAATGGCAGTGACGGCATGTTTCTGTAACATTGAGTGTTGGCCTGTGTGTCACTGAGAGTGGGTGTACATCTGCAGCATTGAGGAAATGAGTGAGTTAGAGTGACTGTACCTTACTCTCAGTCCCACGACTCTCCATTACTCTCAACTTTCCCCTCCAAGATATACACAAGAACCAACGCGCAGTGACTGAGGATGAGTGAGTGAACAGCTTGAGACTGGGAGGATCACATAAATGCTGAAACCTTCGCTTGGTAATTTTCGCTAAATTTTCGCTTCAACTCTTCAAGTTAATGAAGTGACATTATTTTCATTTCTCTCAGCATTTCAAAATAATGTTCATAAAGCCTGAACAATATATTGAAGTTCAGTGTATTGTGGTGTCAAGTTTTATTATTCCAAAATGTTCTATCAGCAACTTGATGGAGAAAACATGCAAATATGATTCCCCGAACGACAAGTTTGCAAGAGCCAGATCCAGAACTAACAAAGCGAGTCCAGTGATCACAGTCTTTGCATCTAACAAATCTGTTGCATGCACCTTAATCTCTACACTAATCGCTCACATGCACATATGGGTATGTGGAAGAATGAGATTCTCAATCTCAGCTCGGACATTTTCTGTGAAAGGGAACAATTTCTTTCATTTTCTTTTACATTGTTGAGATAGGAACCCTCCGCAGTTCAGTGTATAGTTCACATGGTCAGGCAGTAAGCTACTGATTCACTTGGGAAATAATTTACTCCGCTGAATTGTTGCAGTTTTTCTGACCGTGTGGCGGGAGGTTTCCGATCTATTTCATGCTTTCAGAAACTTAATTTTTTGGACCACACACTGCTGTAAACGAAGACTCAATAAATACATTTGCTCCGGAGAGAAAAAAAAGACTATGTGCCGATGCATCGAGCAGAGCATTAACCTGCATGTGTTAGCAAACGAGTTTGCATATAGGAGAATCCCAAGGCATTTTATTCATACGTTAGGAACAAAAGGGTTGTAAGGGAAAAAATCGGACCTCTCAGGGACAAAAGTGGGGACTTATGCTTGGAGCCCAAAGAGGTAGGGGAGATCCTAAATGAATACTTTGCGTCGGTATTCACTAAGGAGAGGGATGTGTTGACTGGGAGTGTCTCGGAGGGGAGTGTTGAACCGTTGGAGAAAATCTCCATTACAAAGGAGGAAGTGTTAGGTTTGTTAGAGAATATAAAGACTGACAAATCCCCAGGGCCTGATGGAATCTATCCAAGGCTGCTCAGGGAGACGAGAGGTGAAATAGTTGGGCCTCTGACGCAAATCTTTGTCTCGTCACTGGACACAGGTGAGGTCCCAGAGGATTGGAGGATAGCCAATGTGGTCCCGTTATTTAAGAAGGGTAGGAAGGATAACCCGGGTAATTATAGGCCGGTGAGCTTGACGTCCGTGGTGGGGAAGTTGTTGGAGAAGATTCTTAAAGATAGGATGTATGCGCATTTAGAAAGGAATAAACTCATTAACGATAGTCAACATGGTTTTGTGAGAGGGAGGTCATGCCTCACGAACCTGGTGGTGTTTTTTGAAGAAGTGACCAAAATGGTTGACGAAGGAAGGGCCGTGGATGTTGTCTATATGGACTTTAGTAAAGCGTTTGACAAAGTCCCTCATGGTAGGCTAGTGAAAAAGGTTGGATCCCATGGGATAAAGGGGGAGGTGGCTAGATGGGTGGAGAACTGGCTTGGTCATAGAAGACAGAGGGTGGTAGTGGAAGGGTCTTTTTCCGGCTGGAGGCCTGTGACTAGTGGTGTACCGCAGGGCTCTGTATTGGGACCTCTGCTGTTTGTGATTTATATAAATGATCTGGAAGAAGGAGTAACTGGGGTGATCAGTAAGTTTGCGGACGACACAAAACTGGCAGGACTTGCAGATAGTGAGGAACATTGTCAGAGGCTACAGAAGGATATAGATAGGCTGGAAATTTGGGCAAGGAAATGGCAGATGGAGTTCAATCCTGATAAATGCGAAGTGATGCATTTTGGTGGGAATAATGTAGGGAGGAGCTACACGATAAATGGAAGAACTATAAAGGGTGTAGAGACGCAGAGGGACCTGGGTGTGCAAGTCCACAGATCTTTGAAGGTGACGTCACAGGTGGAGAAGGTGGTGAAGAAGGCATATGGCATGCT
This sequence comes from Mustelus asterias, assembly GCF_964213995.1. NCBI lineage: Eukaryota > Metazoa > Chordata > Chondrichthyes > Carcharhiniformes > Triakidae > Mustelus > Mustelus asterias. The sequence continues at coordinate 9,265 of NW_027593966.1, read as the reverse complement.
TGCCTTTATAGGACGGGGCATAGAGTATAAAAGTTGGGGTCTGATGTTGCAGATGTATAGAACGTTGGTTCGGCCGCATTTGGAATACTGCGTCCAGTTCTGGTCGCCACACTACCAGAAGGACGTGGAGGCTTTGGAGAGAGTACAGAGGAGGTTTACCAGGATGTTGCCTGGTATGGAGGGGCTTGGTTATGAGGAGAGATTGGGGAAACTGGGGTTGTTCTCCTTGGAAAGACGGAGGATGAGGGGAGACTTAATAGAGGTGTATAAAATTATGAAAGGCATAGATAGGGTGAACGGTGGGAAGCTTTTCCCTGGGTCGGTGGTGACGTTCACGAGGGGTCATAGGTTCAAGGTGAAGGGGGGGAGGTTTAACACAGATATCAGAAGGACATATTTCACACAGAGGGTCGTGGGGGCCTGGAATGTGTTGCCGGGCAAGGTGGTGGAGGCGGACACACTGGGAACGTTTAAGACTTATCTAGACAGCTATATGAACGGAGTGGGATTGGAGGGATACAAAAGAGTGATCTAGTTTGGACCAGGGAGCGGCGCGGGCTAATTGTTCCTGGTTTCTCGTTTCAAGGCTTCATTCTACGATCATCTTGCTGGTGCCAGTACAGAGTGATACTGCGGATAGTTGGGAACCTGTCTCGGGGGCAGGGGATTCATATGGTGTTCGTGGAAGTGGAAATGACTAGGGTTGGGAAGCATTTTCCGATCGGGGCCATTGTGATCTCCTGGACTCGTTTCGATCGCCTCAGGGGGTCGGAGAGGAATTTCCCAGATTTTTTTTTCCCCATATTGGCCCTGGGGTTTTTCACTCTGGGTTTTCGCCTCTCCCTGGAGATCACATGGTCTGGAATGGGGGGGTGGGGGTAAGTTAATAGGTTGTAATGAACAAAGCATCGTAGCTGTGAGGGACAGCTCGGTGGATAGGATATTGGTATGTAGATAGGCTGGAAAATTGGGTGGGGATCCTGGATTCAGGATTCAATCCTGGACTGGGGAGCGGCGCGGGCTTGGAGGGCCGAAGGGCCTGTTCCTGTGCTGTATTGTTCTTTGTTCTTTGTCTATACAGGGTTAATAAAAATGTTCGTCTTGTATGATGCTCTTGTTCTATGGTATCTGAAATACATAGTTTCAGTCTGCATAGGATATTTCAGGAACTAAAACGGGGGGTCGTGTAATTCTGAATAACGAGAACGAAATGTGAGTGTAGAAACTTGGGAATAAGGGAGACAGCGGTTGCCCTGCAGATAAATTGGGCAGTAAGTGCGCTCAGGGACGGCATTTTGTGGCAGAAGGCCGAATAAGGGGGGATCTCCCGGCTACAGGAAGCATATTTACCGGGGATATAAAAAAAACTGTAGAAAGCCGAGCTAAGAGGAAATAAAAACGAGAAGGAAAAGTAAGAGGTCACAGTTGGCATACGGGGAAATTTCGGTCGAGAACAGAGAATAATTAATCACTATTCCGAGCCAATTACAATTAAAACCGAAAAAAAAACGAACTGCCACTGCTGCAAATGTGAGAGAAGGAAACATAGAAATGGAGGCAATATTCATCACCTGCTGAAGCGTTTCCAGAGAGAACGAGAGATAAGGATTTTCTTCTATTACCTTTGATCGAAGTGGGGACAATAAAGGGAGAACTAGGTTATTCCAGTGCTGTTGAGCAACAATTATCAATTGAAAATCTAAGCTGATAAACTTGTTAAGGCAAAATATAAAATATGTATTTCGGGCAGCACAGTGGCACAGAGGTTAGCAGTACGGCCTCACAGCGCCAGGGACCCGGGTTGAATTCCAGCCTCGGGTGACTGTCTGTGTGGAGGTAACACATTCTCTCCGTGTCTTGCAAGGATTTCCTCCGGGTGCTCCGGTTTCCTCCCACGGTCCAAAAATGTGCGGATTCGGTTGATTGGCCTTGATGAATTGCTCCTTTGTGTCGGGGAAATAGGAATGTAAATATGAGGGGTTATGGGGATGGGACCTGAGTGGGATAGTTGTCGGTGCAGGTTCAATGGGCGAAATGGCCCCCTTCTGCACTGCAGATTCCATGATTCCAACTGCTTTCTCCAATGTTGCTTAAAATTTGAACACTTTTCATATTAAAGTGATAACTTGTATTGATCTTGCGCTTTCTACATCTCCTGACGTCATAAAGAGACACAGTGTCAAATAGACATGTATTAATGTTTAATCTGCTTTCGTTTCCGTAATTTAGGACATTAGTCATACGAACACGAGTGTTTTAAATCCATCTGAGTGCTCAAGTGAAGCTCGCCTGTTCATATTTCATCCAAATGATCGCATCAAACATAATGGCACCTTCCATAAGTACGGACACTCTATACAGCACGACCTTCAAAAGAGATTATCCGACATCGCAGCTGCAGCACCGAGTGTACAGCATTCCCAGCGCACTGGCATTCTGAAATCATTCCACTTGTGATGGAAAAATAAACAAGCGAAAGCAGAGAAGTGGCGGTCCGTTTCACCAAAAGTGGCTCATCCATTTCTGTCCCCACATGTTATCTAAAAACTGCCGACTACCTAAAATAATTGATGAGCTTGCAGACTCCAATAATTATCACAATTTTATTGCAGGTCCATAAATGTACTTCAACTTTCGATCGATATCAATACGCTATAAATTGTAATTATTTCACTGTGAAATTACAATTATAATTCCACTTGTGATGGAAAAGTAATTGTAATTTCTGCTTAACCCAGTTGTGTTGATTTATTTTACTAGTTTACAACTTCAAAATGAACTTCTAATTGAAAATCGTTTGGAAACAAATATTGTCGTGAATTAATTGCATCAATTATAATTTGTCTGTGGGATCGTACATTCGCGCCATTGCCTGAATATTCAGTCACGTGCAGCAGTCGTTTTAGTAATTCGATTTTTCCCACATCGCAGCGTCCTTCTCAGCTCTGCCCTGAATTTGGATTGGGTTAGAGCGTACATACACGTGCTGGTACAACAGTTCAGTGCACTGAGCATGTCAGCGCTTTCATGAATCACAGCAACAGGGTGGTTGAAGTCGGGGAAACTGTAGCTTTCAGTGAGCCGTGAGAAAAGGAAGAGGCCGATTGTCGGCATCCACAACAAGATGAAACTCGCCGAGGCGGCAAAGAGCAACACCAGGGCTTTCCTCCGATTCTGCATCTCGGGGTCCCCAGAACTGTGAGCATCTCCCCGGAATCCCCGCCGGGCACGACTGGCCGCCAGGACGTGCCTGACTGTCAACAGGTTGAGCAGCACCACAGCCAAGTAAGGAACTAAGGGATTTAAAATAATGTTCATCCAGTCAAATGCTCTCCAGGCCTGCTTAGATTCAATGCTGAGACCGTCTCTATGTTCGTTTTGCAGGTTTTTATGATCATAGTAATGTATATTTGTGAAATAATTTGGGATTCTTCTGAAATATGTCGCAAGATAAATCACCACAACTACCAGAGCTGCAGATTTCGGAGTACAGTAAGTTCCTCTGAACTTCTGGCAGCAGATTGCCACGAAACGGTCAAAGGTGAAGGACACGGTTAGCCATACTGAGCAGTCAATCACAGCGGTACTCATGATGGAGTTGAGGCCATAGGCTACGCTGTTAAGGTAAAGCACCTGTGGGAAATTGGGAACCAATATATGGTTTACCAGAACAAGAAATGAGAGGACCAGGACGTCTGCCGTGATCATGGCGACCAGGTAGATAGTAGTGCTCTTGCACAGACCGCAGTCTCTGAGTTGGAGTGTTAGCATCGTGATTAAGTTGGCTGCAATAAACAACAATTAAGAGAGGTTAGACAAAAGAGCTACATGACTTAGAGTGAGTTCGATAATGTGAAGCCAATGTCCATTGGCTCAAATGCAATATTTAATTTAACACTGTTATATGTTCATAATAGCCCCCACCCTGAAAACTTCAAACACTCTGCAGTACAGCAATTCTCCTTCAATTTTACTGGAATCCATGCTTCAACGTTCCGGTTTCTGTCGTCTATCTAACTTACGCCTGTAACTCGCTGCCACGTTTCTCTTCTCCAATCAGATGTTTTGTAAAATGTCCGACATGACGGCAAGGTGAGATCTTTAGTGATAGATATCCACAGCTGGATATCTGGATGGCTTGGCAGCTAAACAAATGGAGCACAGAATGCAGACAAGAAATCAAGGATTCTCCAGCGCCTAGATTTGGAAGACTGCAAATATGAAAGATGGTCGTGATGTTGTATTAAATTAACGGTGCACTGGAGGGCATGGCCATGGAAGAAATTGGAAGTGACAAAGCGAATGTTACATGCTCGCGTACAGTTCCAGGGCATTAGGAGGAAGACACGGAGAATGTTAGCATTCATTTCAAAGGGGCCGAGTGTAGAATTGTGGAACTCGTGTTCAGCGTTGAAAATAAGTTTTGTGACACCCCCGAGAATTCTGTGTGGAGCTTTGCGCTTCTGACACAAGGTTGGGAATACTTGCATTTTTGGAAGCACTCAGTGATAGCAATTGCGAGCTTTTGACTGACGAGGCAACGTTCGACATGTGGGGGCTATAAAAATTAGAGTTCTGAATTGTGAGAGATGAAACAGTTGCAAACGTTTAATATTCTGGCGGGAGCTTTTCAGTCCAAATGCAAAGTGGATACTTGTACCATATTACATTTACTTAAAGAAATATGTTACGTTAATGCAGGCAGTTATGGTAAGGTTAACTACAATGCTTCACTGCCTAGAGCGAGTGTCTTATGAGGAAAGGTTAAACAGGTTGGGACTCTACTCATTGGAATTTAGACGAATGAGAGGTGATCTCAATGAAATGTAGAGGATTTTTAAGGAGCTTGACAGGGTAGATGCTGAGAGGATGATCGACCTCATGAGAGAGTCTAATGCTACAGCAGATTGTTCCGGCACAAAGGGGAACCCATTTAAGAATGAGGTGAGGATAAATTACTTCTCTTGGAGGATTGTGATTCCGTACAATTCTCTGCCCAGAGAGCTGTAGGGGCAGAGTCCTTGTGCAAATTTAAGATTACAAAGTGTATGTATTTATTAGTCACAAGTAGGGCTTACATTAAAACTGGAATGACGTTCCTGTGAAATTCCCCTCGTCGCCACAGTCCGGCGCCTGTTCGGGTCAATGCACTTAACCAGCACGCCTTTCAGAATGTGGGCGGAAACCGGAGCACCCGGAGGAAACCAATGCAGTCACGAGGAGAACGTGTAAACTCCACACAGACGGTGACCCAAGCCGGGAACGAACCAGGGTCCCTGGCGCTGTGGAACAGTGGTGCGAACCACTGTGAGACCGTGCGTAAGGCTGAGATGGATCGACTTTTCATCAAAAAGGGAATCAAAGATAATCGGAAAAAGACAGGAAACTGGACCTGTGGAATCGGATCAGCCACGATCCAGTTTCATGATGCAGCAGGCTCTCGGGGTCGGACAGCCTGCACCTGTTCATATTTCGTATACTATTATGGTCTAATCTGGGAGACCACATGTAAGATATTCAGTTGTACATATGCTGTTTCCCATTTATGATATGTATGCACAATTGTATATTCACTCAGAGCGCCATTAGTCTGTAGAATTATCTTCCCAAGGGAGCAGTAGCGACAGTGCCATTTGATAAATTCAGGACTAAGTTAGGTTAATATTTGGAGCTGCACTAAGCGAATATTTATGGTGTAGAGCAGGATAGTAGAATGAACATCACAGTCGGATTATGAATGAAGTGATTGATTAACGTGGAAGGACAGAATAGCGCTCCTCTACTCTGTTCCTCGTATTGTAGCATCATTATTTCTGCATAATTGGACATTATCTGAGTTTTGTAGTCGGCTCATATTATTTCATTCCTGGTTTTCACCACAGTTATGATATCGCCGGCAATATCCACTCTCATACCCCCATTCACTGGGTGTTCTTAAAGTTAGATATGACCAAACTTCCTGACCCAGTTCAGGCCATGAGGAGAGACACATTTACGACTCAGTTAGATGTATGCGAAATGGCTGCCATGCATTCGAGGATATTACCGCGCTATTGTTTCCTGAAGATAATCAATAGATTTAGTGTTTGATTCCAATTTTGGACAGCATGTTTGCCTTGTGGCACACTCAAACCGTATGTGTTTGTGATGCGTTTTAGATGAAGCGTGGAAGTGCTGCGGGAAAAATGCTGAATCATTTGTTGGTATTGTGCGAAGGAGAGGACAGAAGCAGTTGGCGAATGCCAAACTGGCAGGAACAATGTAACAGCTGAAGTAAATTTCTATGTTTACATTATGCAGGTCAGTACATCATATTTGCTGCTCAAAATCTGATACTCCTTACTCTGGGGGTGTAAGGACCAGATTGTTTAAGTGCTTTGAGAATACTCCAATTCATCAAGACCGACCCATATCTCCAGTTACCAGCCGGTTAATTCTGTACCTGGCAGTCACACTAACGTCACTATCCATGGGCATGATGCGGAAATGCCAGCGTTGGACTGGGGTAAGCATAATAAGAAGTCTCACAACACCAAGTTAAAGTCCAATCGGTTTATTTGGTCGGCAAACTTTCGGAGTCTCGCTCCTCCTTCAGCTTCACTCACCTGAAGAAGGAGCGAGACTCCGACAGCTTGTGCTACCAAATAAACCTGTTGGACTTGAACCTGGTGTTGTGAGTCTTCTCACTGTACTATCCATGGGCGACACCTTTGTTCGATTGAGGCTGAGTGCAAGGCTGCGGTAGAGCAGCATATTTTAATATTACAACGTGATAGATGTCTGAACTCAATATTCATTTCAAATATTTCAAACCATAGTTTATAACGCACTGCCTGCATAATTTTGTTTATGCCGATTTGCCTGCTTTTTGCCTTTTTCTATTTTCCTGCCTTCCGACACTGCTTTCATTCTTCAACGATTCACACCCACACTCGGTAAATCACTTACTTATTTATTGTAACGTTTACCCTTCCATTTGTATTTTGTACCATGAAACGTGTTGCCATTTAATCTCCCCTACCTCCACACGCGCTGTCCGATTTTTACTGCCCTCCTCACTTCCTCTTGCACAACGTCCACCATCAATCTCTCTTCTTGAATTTCTGAATAAAAAAGGCTTTGAGCTGAATCGTTCAGTCTGAACAATCTTCACAGACCCAGCCACATTTTCTGAGTATTTCAATCATGTTTTTTTTCTTGTTCATGGCGTTATGCAACAAAATGCGACAAGAGGGACTAATCCAACAGCGGATGTGAACAAAGTCCACATCGACACGAGACTAAAATAGTGTGCAACTGAACATTGACTGCTTTCTAACTATCATATTGCTGTAAAATTGATAAATGAAATCAACACACTACAGTATTGTGCGTTAAAATGGACTGCGGACAATTATGTCTCATTACATGGGGAGTCAGTAGCATAGTATTGTTGTCAATGGACTAGTAATCCAGAGACCCAGGGTGGGGCTCTGAGGGAAAAAGATAAAATGCTGTAAAACTCAGCAGGTCTTGCAGCATCTGCAAAGAGAGAAAAGAGCTGACGTTTCGGGTCCACATGACCCTTTGCCAAAGTTAAATTGCTCTTGGTGAGTAAGTTTGAATCCTATTAATGTTCTATAACGGGTTCACTAATGTATTTCAGGGAAGGACATTTGGAGTCCTTATTTGGTGTCTCCTGTATCTGATCTGCAGCATTGCCTTCAGCGATGGGCGATCAATTACTGGCCCAACAGGCGACGGCCATATTTGATGCACGAATAAAATAAATCAGTCAAGCATCACGTTGTAAACAATATCAGAGAAAATGGGTCAGAAAAATATCAGAATGAAGTCACATTTGGATCGCACAATTATTACCACTGCTGCCTCACAGCGCCAAAGGCACAGGTCCAAAACTGACGTTCGGTGAGTGTCCATGTGAAGCCTGCACCTTCTCCACGTATCTGTGTGGGTTTCAGAGAGGTTATCTTCCAACTATCTCAATAAAATAAATGCATGTTAATGTATTAATGTTCAGTCTGCAGGATGTCTGCATAAATGCAACCATTGCATTTTATTTGGCTGATAACCATTTTTCTCTGACAGATGCTCCTCGTTTTGCTGAATTTATCCTGCATTAACTATTCATCTTATTTCAGATTTCCAGCATCTGCTGTGTTTTCCTGTCACTAAGAAGACATAATTGGAGGAAAAAAGCGAGCTCGGATGGTTCTTGGTGGAGACGAATTTACTGGGAGCAAGCGAGGGATTTGCGTGATCAGAGAATTTGAAAACAGATATATTACAGCAACGGGATGCAATGCAGATCGGAGAACACAACAACCATTGGTGAAGTGAATACACGGGCAGCAGAATACTGGAAGAGTTCAAATTTACAGCCAGAGAGATGGAAATGAATGCATTATCTGTACCGAACTCGCAGAAGGAAGGATTTATGTTTTATCAATAGAATAAAGCGAAGATGTATCAACAGAGTTTAACACTGAAAACAATTTCACAGCTTACCGGGTATACATAAAGCCGCGACGATACAGTAAAAAACACCTTTAATCCTCAGAATTATTGCTTCCTCCATTTGATGTCCCTCCTGTGTGCGTTTGCTCTCTGGCAGAACACCACATCATTTTATTAAAAGACGACCCGTTACTTATACACTAGTAATAATTCCAGAGGGATAAATAGTTGTGTAATTCGCTACATCATTACAGTACATTAAGCAAACATTATTGTTTCAGCATTTTTACGTGGCAGCCAACACGGCTTATTTGAGAAACATCTAAACCAAGGACACATGAAGGCTTCAGTCACTTGGAGACCACGGGTTACTATTATTATATTTCACATTCAAAAGCTCATTTAACAATTGCATAACATATATTTTCCCAAGATGTCACATTGAGAAGCTCCACTGATAAGTCCATTCACAAATTCATGAAATAAATGATAGTGTGTATTCATGAATCACACAAGGATTTGAGTTTCTGTTTACACAAAGTTTCCTGCACTGTCTTGATTCTTTGATTCTATGATTTATACCTCAAACTATTCAAACCCTGCCAACAATCCATGTGTATCCTTTTTCTATGTCAAAATATGTTCTGACGCTTGTTTAATTTATAAAGAGCAAACCAAACGTCCTCTCTGTGCCTGATTCATCTCCCTCCAAAAGGACACACCCACAGCAACAGCCAAGTCACTCGATTACGACCTTGAAAGTTTTAGTGAAATATGGGAAATCTATTGCCAGTGTATAAATTACACT